>NC_071285.1:52522400-52807555 GCF_943735745.2 Anopheles bellator | reverse complement strand
CCAACTAGTGGTCATCAAAAATTAATGAGTTGTATCTGTTTCAGTTTCTGGCTAGTGGTTCGTGCCACGACCCTACTGCATCCGGCCATGTGGCCACAACACAGTGGCAATGTGGAAAAGAGACCGTTCGCCGGTGCCAGCAAATTGGGACCGGGAAGCCCGTGGGGCCGACTAATTACCGATTTTGAATCGAGTTTCCATTCGCCAAGCGTGTGGGCGATAGCGCAGCGTAACGGCGAGCCGGAAGCACCGGTCACCGGCTAGGGCCGGAAGCTGGTAGCGGAAGTGATTGAAACCGGAAGTCGGGCAGACAAACGCACACACCCGTGAACCACCCCTATTCGGTGGACTATTTTTCCGCAAAAGGATATTCGACTCGCTGACGTTCGACAGAGTGCGACAAACGATGGCTTTTGAAATTCAAATCGGAACCTATCGAACAATGAATTGATGGGCGGAGGGTATAGGGGTTTCGTTATGGTGTGGAATTAAGTTTCCGAAAAGCTATTTCAGCATCAGGATCAATGGCGCTCCTAATGCTCCAACCCTGATGCAGGTGTTAAAATTGATCCGACGGATCGGTGGCGAGATTCCCGGAACAAAGCATCTACTGTCACCGATGAATATTCATGTGCATAATTAATGTGCCATCGGGCGTAGTTGTATTAAATTCCTTAATTGATTACATTGTCAACGTATCAATCATAACCGTGCCGAACACAATTGTTGGTGGCGGGAAAGTGTTGGACTCTGGCGCGGACAATTGAATTTTTTTCTTCGGTAGTCGGAGATCGTAATGTCGGTTATATTGCAAGCTTCAATATACATTTTTTTTTTTAATTTTTACTATAAGCAGAATAATTATGATTAATATTGGTGCTAGTGTTTAATAATTTGAGAGTATTGCAATAATGTTTAAGATGTTTAATGAAAAAAGTGCGGCAAGTATTACAATTCCTTACCAGCGATGGGATGGATGGTCATGAGAGACCTGCCAAGGCCTTATCAGACAGCAAACAGCTTGAGGCAGCTTGAAGGAGATGAACGAAGGGTCAAATTCCTATCGGAGCAAAGACAGACAGGTCACTTCATTCCATCATTTTCGATAATAAGCTGTCCAATTCGCAGGAAGGTACTCATCTTTTCACTCAATCGCAGACCCCTTATCGAACATCGAAGCCGCTCTGTTACGGTGATGTAATTGATGCGGTCTCTTAAATGACCGTTTCTGTCCTCGATCTTAAGCACGGAGCCTTCGGAAATGTTTGGAATGTTTTCTGCCGCACTGCAGAGAATGAACAAATTAAATCAAAGCATAAGCATCTGCCGTCCGGTTCCGGTTGACCAATGGTTCGGAGAACGTAAGAATTGTTACACCCTGCACATAAGGCGTTCGCACGGCACCCGGTGGGTGTTTCAGCCTCGAACGGTCAGTATCGATTTAAGATTGATTGAAAGATTTATTACGTCATACGGATTGGCAACATCGCAGCATCGCATCGTTTCGGTTTCGAAAGAGCGGGAGCAGCATACTTGGAAGCCCTCAACGGACAGGATAATGGCAACAAGGCGGCTCCAAGCGGGGCGATAAGCGAGTCCTCCGTGAAACGATGCTGTAATGTGGCTCGCTACGCCGGGCAGATTATCCGGATAATACTGGGAAAACGAGATGAATCGTTGGACCGTTTAATTCCATCCGCCGCTCCCGCTGGCCGTGGCGTGAGTGGTTGCATTGTTGTGCTTCGAAGAAACAATGCAGGGTTTGCATTTTGCTTCGCAGTGGTAGCAGCGTTATTGATTTGCCACTTAATTTCAATTTGTTTCGAAACGCAAGTTCCGATTCTTACCATCAACTGGGCAATTGTTATGAAGGCTCGTTTTACAAATAATCCCTTCGAGCGCCTTTTAGCGATGACGAATGCTTTCCAAAGCTAGCCAGATCGGGCGCTGTGGTTAGCCATTTTGCGCGCGTGTGCCGTAGAAAAGGGCTGGTCCTGTCGGTGCAGCGCTTCTCCATTAGTGCCAGATTTCAATGACTTCCTGTGGCTCATTCCGGCTTTCATTCGGCTCAAGGCACCGCACATAATGCATCCCACGTTGGGTCCTTTTTTTGCGTGTCGATGCCGGCACCCGCAGACTGCGTCCCGGAACTGGTTCTTTTCATCCCGACCGAACCGGGCCGAAGTCGGCAAGCATAAAAGCATACACCGAAGAACG
Source organism: Anopheles bellator (assembly GCF_943735745.2). Lineage (NCBI taxonomy): Eukaryota > Metazoa > Arthropoda > Insecta > Diptera > Culicidae > Anopheles > Anopheles bellator. Next base: position 52,805,338 of record NC_071285.1, on the reverse strand, counting down.
CGGGAAGAGCGTAATTACGAAGAAGAACGCACCCAGTATGTTCGGATTTTTAATTTACCACTCCCGCAAGGATTTTTATGTGTTTTGTGTGATTCTTGCTTTCAATTCTTGTTTTTGTGTGTGCCACCGGAAAGGTATCGCTGGCAGGGTTGGCTGAGGAAATGAATAGACCCAAGAAAACGGCCCGAACAAATGTATGAATGTCTTATTTCTTGTGCCGGTGCGGTGCGCAACAACAATAGCGGAACTGTGACTACGCTCCGGGTAAGAGAGTTGCCTCAAACTCCAATCATTAAAAAAAAACTTGAATTTTATAACTTATTTCAAAGCAATCATTTGTGGGAGGCCTTCTGTTTGCAATATTGATTTCTTGATTACTCGCTTTAACTCGAGTCAATTCGAGTTTAATACGTTGGTGCATCGACGCCCAAGGTTTGGCTCACGGCTCGCTGACTCCTAATTTTGTGAGGACCGTTAATAAATGATAATAATCGGTGGCTTAGTAGTTGTTCAACATTTAATTAGCAACCTCTCGGGTGTGCATAAATAAATCAAGTCCAAACGGTCGGCGAATGCTGATGAGTTTTCCGCGGCCCAAACTCCCGAGCTCCCGACTCCCGAGCTTTGGACGTGCATTGAAGGCCGTGCATCCTAGTCGGCGGACCACCAATTTAAATAACAATTTCCAGTCTCCCATTAGCGTGTAATTTGCGATGCATCACAGCCCCGGTCTCACGGGGCTAGTGCCGCCTGTGGTCGTCTGGTGCGTTAAGACGTGATCCTTGCACCCGACCCGACCCGATGGCTACATGCGGTTGGCTGCGTACATTTGCACTGCAAATAAGGCGAACCGGGCAGGAGAGCATTAGATTAGTCGAGTGGTCGAGCAGTCTAAGCAGCCATCGATTGAAAGGAGCTCCACGCAGTGGTGGTAGTGGTACACCACGATCCAAGGATTCTTGGATCAGTGTGCTCGATTGAGCGATTTTGCTTGGCCCCGGAGTCGGCAGGAAGCGAGAGCTGTTCCGTTTCCGGTCGTCCATCCACACGGTGCTCGAGCGGAAATCCATCACCAACGCAAATATTGGTGCTCAGAATTTGTGCAGTCAACAACCGGGACGATCGCCGACGCTCGCTGGTAAACCCAAAAACAATAACACCACCGTGACGTGGCAGGCAACATGTTTGTGTTCTTTTAGGTTTTTGCGTCACAAAAAGCTACCAGAAGGTACTATTTATATTCCCATCATTCGTCCGTTTGATGCAGACGATGCCCGACGGTTATGCGGATTATGTTTGGAGTTCGTTTGCAAAACATGCTCCTTGAAAGGACCCTTGTCTTGGTGTGCTTTTTTACGGGCGTACACACGACGACCTCCGAGAAGCGCGGTGAAGGGACCGAAAATGAAAAAAAGGAATGAACCTCCACCCGAAGGTCAGGATATGGTGTGCACAGTTTAATGCATAACGGTTGCTGCGAACTTGGCACAAACCGGGACATAAAAAGGCCCGCTGGTGAGTACCCTGTTGACTTCTGCCGTTCGCGTCTCGCGGAAAGAAAGTGGAATGAAAGTAAAAGGAAAACACAAAACATATTGTAAACAAACAGGACAAAACCACAAAAGAGGAAACCGCCTCGCAAAGAGCGCCACTCAAAGATATGCTCCGGGAACCGGGAGCGGTTTCGGAACGCAACACAAAAACGCTGCCATTTGCCAGGGAAATTAGAAGACGAATCCGGAAAAACGCAGCTCGCGTGCAAAATCGGTTGCGTGTGGTTGGGGAAAGCCAATTTTATTTACAAAACATTTTTGCACGAATTTTTGCTCTCGTTTCGCCACCGAAAGTCTGCCGCTTGATCAGCGATGCTCCGGCTTCGGAGGTCATGGAGCTGAGGGCATAAAAATCATGTTTTGCTTTGCGACCGGAATGGTACCGGTGTGCAAACCCTGGGCAACCTTCCGATGAACTCCGACACCGGCAAGTTCGCAGTCTGCGGGAATGGTGAGAATCCTCAATTCCGGACTTTTGTTCTGTTTTGCATGTTTTACGGTGGTGAGAGAGTCGGTGGGGGTTGGTGCCAACTTTCCAGCACAGGGGCGGGCGGGCTGTGACGGTGGAAAAAGTTTGGTTGACAAGACGTCACGCCAGCTCGGCGCAGCCACGGCGTGAGCTTGGGCTGGGAATTATTTATGCATTAGTTGTAAGTTGTTTGGGGGTGAAGTTTCGGGGACTAAAACATTTGTGATTGTTTGCCCCATCATCGTCATCATGGGGCTGTACCGATCGGGTAGCCACGGCCACGGCGACAAACAACGGGAGCAAATGGATCCGAGCACAATTCTTTTGCATGGTAATGCGCCGGTACCAGAATTACTTCGAAACTTTCTCAACTCCGTCGCGGGCACGTGAAAGATGGATTTGTTTTGGCAAATTGGCCAGACTGTTCTGATTTACAATAGGCAACGGTAATAAACACAAAGAAAATATACTTTTTTATCTCTGGGACTATTTGCATAAAAGGATACGAAAAGGTCGAACTGGTCGACAGGAAGGTAAACATAAGGAAACATGCTTCACGCTAGACTTTGCTAACACAAATTAAAACGAAATCAAATTTAACTGCATGTTCCCACTGTTTTTGAACGGCGCGGAGTCGTTTGTCCCCCGTTGTTGCTTCATTTAATTCAATTCATTAGCAACGTTTGCCTGTAAATGATCCCGTGATGTTTTCTGTCGACCGCAACACGCACAACCGATCCGTCGCCCGCTGAGCGTTGGCATCTTCTTGCCCATTTTGCCCGTTCGAAAGCCGAACCGGAAGCGCCGGTACCGGTGAACAACCCGGCACCGTAAATTGACCCAATTGCGGATCCTTTGACCGTTGCTGTCGCCAACTTGGCAATCCGGCGCCCGCCGGATGCTGCTTCTTCATCGCATCAGAAAGTTAGCCAACCGCAACCCGGTGGCGAGTGAAGACGGCGGAAGAAGATGTTAAATGATGGTAAAAGTTTAATTATAAAATAAATGTTGCAAAAATGTTGCCTCTTTGGTGGGTGGGTTGTTTGCGCGTGTCTGTGGCTTCCGTTCGCAATTTGCCTCGGTCGTTCGTGGTTGGGTTTAGCTCTGGAAAGGGGGGCTCTTAGCTACTCGGAATTAGTTTGCAACTTTTTGCGCGACACGAGTTTAATGGTTTTAGGGGGTAGAACAAATTTAAAGACAGATAGTGCCATATTCAAGAAATATCAAATAGAAATGTGTATGAATGTGCAAGTTGTAAAGAGCATTATTCATTTACCATCAATACTCATTTAAGACCAATTAGTTTGGTTTTCCCCAAAGGGTCAGTTATTGGTCACTGGTCAGAGCATGGATCGGGTTATGCACTTTGTTGGCTACCCACAAAAAGGATCATCATCTTCTTTCGAACATGTTGCTTCTTCGGAATGCGGATCACTGGTCGACCAAAAAAATCCTTAAGCCGTTTCGACTTTTTAATAAATTCAACAAACGGCATGGAAAACTCGTACTCCCAAACGCAAAGCTTGGGTCGAAAAGGGACCTCGAAAGCAAACGCAAAAAGGTTCCCGTTTCGCATGGGGCAAGGATTGATTTTGGGGCACATCTTTTAACATTCGTACGGATCAGACTTTATGTGCTGTTCGCCCCCGAACCCGGGTCGCTCGAGCTGAGATAGTTTTCAGCACGGTTTTTCTATTGTTCCCGGACGGCAGCGTGCGGGGACTGCTTAAGGTGGGATTCGGAAGGATTTTCCACTGCCCGGAGAGCCAGGGCCCGATAGCGTGAGGAACGGAAAGTGAGATTTGGCAAAATGTCGACAGTCACCGTGAGGCAACCAGCGTGGCACAACAACCATTAGGATTATTCAATTTTATTATTCATATGTGCGCGCTCACCGTTGATCCTGTGCTGCAGCACACTGTGCTGATGCTGTTTGCTAGTCACGCTAGCCCCTGTGTGTGTGAGAGAGAGACAGCCAGTGGGTATGAATGATTAATCTCCTTAAATAGCTTCCGGGCGATAGCCCTGACCTCGGTGTGTCCATTGTTGGAGCTTAAACTCGAGGCTGAACCCGCCAGACTTCAGGAATGCTCGCGGATTCTGGCGTGCTCCGAGATTACGATTGGCAGAAAAGATGGTGCTGCGGAATGTCGGAATGGTCCGTGCCATGATTTACAAATGGTTCCGGTGCATTGCTATGCTGCGCGCCACGGCTGTGGTCGTGGCTCAAACATTAGTTGATTGGTTCGCGACGAAGTGGTGCTTTAATTTTGGAGCAATTGTCTACGAATGGTTGTCCGGAAATCCGGTGAAAGGCTGTACCGGCCGTGGCCAGAGAATACTAAAAAACCAACTTGGCGGTTGGGAATTGTAATCCCCGACCGGCTTAAATCATCGCCATCATGCGAGAGGGCGAAGTGCTTGCTGTTAATAGCCGGCGATAAGGGCATTAAGAGTTGTTAATCCTTTTTCGGACGCGAACTAAGCGGCTTGCCGAACCAGACGGACCATGGCCGAGGCAATTCGGTTAACTGGCGGTTGACGGATTATCGACTTTGGCGGATGTACAATTTCCGGACCCGTGCGTTGAGCGTTCGTTCTTGGTCCATAATCGGGGGATAATTATTTAAAAGCAAACCAGAAGTCGGAAAGTTAAATTACAGTTTAAAACGTGGGCGATTAGTACGACTTGCGGTAATTGATGCGTGAACCGAGGAATGTAGCGGAAGGAAATTTATGTTCACATTGGGTTGTATTTTTCGCATTTAGCACCGTTAAGGCAGTTTCCGAATCCACTAAGGTATTCATAACCCTCCAGATTGCGAATCGATAACCGGGAGTGACATAAAGCGCACTCCGCAATGGCAGCAGATCAGAATGTCGGATAAAAAAGGTGATAAAGGTTCACGTTTAAGCACACCATCAGCGAGAGGGAACGAGAGAGTCCATCGTATGTTTGGAGTGATTTCCTTTCGGCTTTTAGCCCTCTGTTGTAGGGTTCTGGGTGGCCCAATGCTTTTGCTTTACGATTTGGAATGTGTTTTTGGAGTATTCCCGCAAGAAGCCTTCCACGCTTTCGGTTTTCGGCGGACGGTGCTCATGCTTCGCGAATCAATGCTACAAAATAATGGAGCGGCTTGAAATACATAATTCATAAATAGCATCAGTTTCACCATTTTGCCTGACTGGCATCGTTAGTCAGCGTTAGTCGGCCGCACGGCGCACGTGCCCTAAGTGATGAAAGCAATCAGCTTGAGAGTAGTGTACACCGACGGCAGAAGTATTTTTTAATGTTCCGTTTCAAATAAGGTTGATTGAAGAATGTTTCGCATAAATGAATGGTGCTGCGAGTAGAGTGTAAGCAGAATCCCTATTGAAGTAGATGTCTGTTGTCTATGCCCACGCTGTGCAATATTTGAAATATGAATTTGAACAAAAATCTTCTTTCTATAAAACGCGAAATGAACAGATTTTATACTGCCGCACAATATATTTGTTCGCCTTTTCCGTGCTTTTCAATTGAAATGTGCCAAGGACGTGCAAACGCTTCGCTGACTCTCTCGATGGCCTGTCAGCGCTGTGCCGAACCGCTGTCCAGGCGACCATTAAAAGACCATTTCATTGGCCTACCAGTGGGCGAAGCAGAAGTGATGAAAACGCTTGGCTCGGGTCACAGCCGAAAGCAGAATTTGCATATTTATGCACCGGATACCGGCATAGTTTCACGTGTGCCCCGTTTGAACTTAATTTCCGCTTCCGCAGTTCGGCCCATGTTTTGTTTCGGCCGCGACAGGCCGATTGATGAAGCTTAGAAGCGAGCCACTGAACTCCAAAGGCGAAAAAAATGGAACCGAAACATGAAAGCGGGACGACAATAAAAACATGTTTGGCAGGATACGTGAAAAATTGAGGCCTGGCTCACCCGATCGAGGCGAAACTGCGAGCCCTTGGAGGGGGACTAATTGAGGATGTTAGCACGCACCGGATGACCCCCGGGAGTGATGCAATTTTAATATGCGCACAGCGACTGCAGAAGAAGCGAAGCGCGGTGCGTGTCATCGGCCTGTGCGGAACTGCATAACAAAAAGATTATGCTAATTACATTTAAATCATATGATCCGTGTCGTTGAGGGCCGCACCCGCCCGCCCGTGTGCGTGGTTGATTGAGTTTGTTTGGCTAACACTTTTCAATTCTTGTCCACACTCGTGTCGACAAAGGAGGGGCCAACGTTGCCAATTCTTCTTGCACTTCACTTTCTCGTTTTTGTTTTTTATTTACCCCGAGAGGACCAAGTGGTACTCGAATTGGGCGACCAGCCTGTCGAAGGGTTTATTGATTTTCTGCTTCTGCAGGAACGGGTAACGAGTACTTTTCGGAATAATACACAACCGCCACTCGATTCGATGGTCGATAAAACGTATGTCCTTCACAGTTCACTGTCTCTGTTTTTGCTGCAAGGATAACGATATTATTCAAACCATTCACCGGAGTGCCTTTCGGTTCCAGGGATACCGATTCGGTTGGCTGAAGGTTGTTTGTCTTGCATCCTTTTTGTGGACGGGATACGATATTTTGATAGGTTATGGCTGTGACCATCGATGGAAGAAAAAGAATCGACCCCAAAACCGATATCAGTATCCTGTTCTTTTGATAAATTTTTGGCATTAGAACTGAGCTGAAAAGACCGTGAACTTTTAATGTTAATGCACACGGCCACGATTCATTAGCTGTGAAGGAAAATAAATACATAGCTCTGTGTTCCCTAAATCCCAACATGATCGCCCGAAAGGACAACAGAAGTTGGCACTCATTATGCCACGCATTAATAGAGACTGTCCACGGTGTGTACTTATCGGATTTGCAAAACAGAAGATCGTGAGCGAGACTTACTTCTCGCGCCGCACAGGGTTGAGGAAGATTTTTCAAACTTTGCCGCGCCAGGCACCAGGATCCTGCTGACGTAGAAGGTCGTTTAGTTTAATTCTCACGACAACACGGCGGCGGAAGCGCTCCCGAGTGGCCACTCGGGCGCCAGGGGTCCCTTTCCTGCTTCAACCAGACCGTACGTCATGGCTTAACAAAGGAGGGTGTAGCCTTTCGGTGTGCATGTGTCGCTGTGCGTCGGGCGGCCTCGAGTAAAGTGATAGCATAAATTTGTTACAAGATTTTATTTTTAATGAGATGATTAAAAGTTAACTGTACACGCCTTCCTTTTCCGCACCAACCGGCACACCGGGGTGACTTCCGTTGAGGTGGTCCTTCGGGAACGGTAGAAGCCGGCGGAACCAACCAACCGTGGGGCTATCGTGTCTCATTTGCGTTTTGAAGGGCGCGCGGGCCAATGAGTGGAGCCTGCAATCTATGGCTCGTTGGTTCGCTGGTTGGGCCAGAATGAATATGCGAGATGATAGAATTAAACAGAGAGTAAAAGTTCTTCAATCCCCACAAAACCCGAAGCCCTGCAGCGCCGCCGCCGACGTACCGTCGAAATCCGCGTGCTCGGTGTGCCCGCGGTGGCCCTTTTGGTGCTGGTTGAGCTTTTCGCGTGGAGTCGCAAATGAGCCCACGGGAGATGGATCCTGCGGTCGGCCAAAAATGTAGCAAAAGCTTTTGAAGGAGGGCGAAAGACAAAAAAAACGGTAAAAACGGGCCCCCGGTCAAATTGGAAAACGGTTGCTCGTGGCGAGGCAACAAAGTTCATATTGGGCCGGACTCATGCCCCGTTCGCATGCGAACATTTAATTACATACATTCATTTCGGAAGTTTTAACGAGCCCACTCGGGCACACGGGTTTCGGATTTATCGTGCCCCCCGATTGCATGCAGCTCGCTGGGTTTGATGGAAAATGTGGGAAAAGGCGCGCGCGAACGGACAGCATTTCCACGTCACGGTACGGAATCAAATAATGCCACCGGCTAATGGCACACATGGCCATGCAGGGTGCAGTATGCTCTTTTACAATGTTGCCCTTGGAGTGATCATCTGCCGCCGATGGATGATGATGAGCGCCGATGCGCGAATTTCGAGAATTAAATTTGACCTACGCGAATGCATAAAAAGTATTTAAAAAATGCTGGCCTTCAATTGGCTTTAGCGGAGGAAACATAATTTACGGTAGTCTTCGGTGGGTAGGTCGGTAGTCTCGATTGCTAGGCAAATACGCTTTCTTTAATGTCTTTCACAATGGGCTTACAATAAGCTCGAAATTGACGAAAAGCATCATAAAAATTCGGTTCAACACGGTCGTTGGCTGCTAGCCCCTTTTTTAACATTCCTTTGCCTAGCTCCGATGAACATTAAATTGCAAGGCAGACAATTAAAATTAGTCCCGAAGGATTGGCGGGAAGCCGCTGTAAGGATCGCTGCTTCATCATCGGAGATTTGCGGCCTTCACACCCCGTAATTTGAATAATCACAGAATGATCCGGCAATCACTTTGTAGCGAATTTGGCATGGACGGCTGATGCTGCTAATCAGCTGGCATGAAAGTCCAATTGGTCCATTTCAATTTGGCCAACGGCCAACGCGTCATTAAAATTATGACCTGCGGGCTCAAGGGCCCGTTTTTTATAGGGCCCACGTTGTGGTGCTTCTAATAAACGATGGGTCTTTCCATTTAACGTTATCTCAAAACATTCTGTTTAATATTATTGGACCACAGCATCTCCTAGTAAAATGGGGTGGTAAAAATTAATAGAAACTTTATGTTCGGAAAGAAAAACGAACCACTCCCACTTAGAATTCGTTTTTTAAACGGAAAAAGTTAGTGTCCCCTCCACTGGCCACGGCACAACTTTCGCTTAATCGTTAGAATCATAACTTTTTTTATTGGCTAAACGAAGCGTCCCGTGTGGAGGGATTCCTTTTTTTTGGTTTCGTTGGTTTTGGGTGTGAAAAATTAATGCCAACTCCCTTTCCACAATTGCACCCTGTACCAGGCCCTCCCTCCCACCGGAAGTTGGGGTCCTAACGGACGGACGACCGAAAACTTTCACTTGAAACACTTACCCACGTTACCGAAATCATTATCATAATTCGTTCGGTTAAACACTGCAAAAATGCAGATGAAGAATGGGACACAAAAATGGGAAAAAACTAAGGAGAAAGAGAGACAAAGAGGGAGCGGCAGAGAGAGGCATATTAGGGAGAAGGAACAACTTTTAATACCAATACGCGAACCACCAGCATCGAGGATCGCAACCGTTTGTTGGTTTTGCTCTCCCTTACGCCGCATGTCGGCCAGGCCACACAACAGCCAAGATGGCAACCTGCCCACCGTAATGACCGTCACTAGCCCCAGGTTGGTCACAGAACTTTGTCTGCTGGCTGGCTGGCCGAGCACCTGCACGCATTGCGGAGCCCTCTGGGCCGAGAGCGACACTGACGGGACGAGCGAATCAAATTTGACAACACAAAGACACCGAAAGACCCCGGCCCCAACCAGGAAAAAAATGGCCACTTGGCTGCGCACGGGACGAAGGGAAGGACGGCAGCCTGCGTCCAACTTTGGCCAGGAGGCGCACAACTTTAGTGCTCTTAATTTGAATAAATTTAATTTTCATGATCATACACCCCGTAGACAGGGGAGACAGAGCGAGAGAGAGTGAAGGAGAGAGAGAAGGGGGGCAGACGGGAACATGAAGCTGATTTGAAGCCTCTGGTCCGTGGACGGGCGGAGGGCGACACCATTTACACCTTTGTTCTGGAGGCATACTCGTCCGATGGGTCCCCGGGACCGGAAATTGGTCGCCGACCAGCTTTGGCCGTTCGCCAAAAAGGACATTCGATGCAGGAGGGTTCCGGCCGTTTTGCCCCGGCGGGTTGGTTGATTGAAATAAACGGCTCGTAGACGAACCGGGTCCCTGTGTCCGAGTGCGAGTGGAAGGTAGCGGAACTCTCAGCACGAGTGAGCCGGGGATTAAGCGGATCCAGGCCAGCTGTAAACTGCTGGTTGTTGGTTGCAGCGCAGCGCCACTTCCGGTGCTGCTGGTCGACAACGACAAAGGCCGAAAAAAACGACGGTAAAGAGAAATCACTTCGCACGCCGAGCGGCCAAACGAAGGCAATAAACTAATCCCGAATTGCTGCGCTTCCCGTGGGGCGCGTTCCGCCCGGAACGGAACGGAAAGCTTTAAACGGCTTTCGGGAAAAGATTTGCATTTTCCACCCAAGATGATCCCACCCGGTGGCTTCCGACCGAGCGGAATCCGTAAGACGTGGTGAGGTGGTCGTCGGCTACCTCGAAACGGAGAGCAAAATGGGACGACTTCCGCAGCGAAGTCGGCACGGCGTCTGTGGTTGAGTTTTCGCAGTTCAAAGAAGGAAGAAGAAAAAAACAGAAGGAAACGGAAAATCCCACGCCCGCAGACGGTTTTCTTTTCGGCGGGTAATTTGTCATAATTATCTGTCATGAGTTGGCGCGTTTCGGTTCTCGTTTCCTTACCAGACACGTTCACGTTTCGCCGCCGAGTGATCCAGAAGCCGGCGAGTCATTCGATGATGAAGTTAAGATCTCGTTTACACGCAATGCGGCGCGAAAGTTTTAATCGTTCGGTTAATCTGAAACGCGATGGGGTCTATGCTTGGAATCGGTAGACGTTTCCACGTTTGATGAAGAAAACAAAACGATGACGTAGTGAAGAGACCAAACATTGCGTTGGTCCTTTTGTTTAAGGCAAAACACTAGCAAAGGATGAATGTGGCGCTGTACTTAATCTTCATACTAATTTTTACGTCTTTAAATCTGCGCGTCGGGTTTTAAAGCAGATTTAGATGAAAGCGGTTACAAGTGTGGCTCATCAAACAAACGGATTTTTTTAATTTTAAAAGCTTTCACATAACTTACCAGGAATCTGGAAAAATGCTCTGAAGCCTTATTGAGCACAAACTTAAATTTAAAGCACCAAAATTGATGGTGCGGTCAAGGGTCGAACTAACGTCTTTCTCATTCTCATAACACTAACTCAATAACTGTGTCATTTACACTATTTTCAGCGTTTAAAAATTCGCTGTTTACAAGAATTAGTCCAAAATCATTAGTCTAATAAACAAGGCCTGTTTTTCTATGCAATGCATGTTACAAAGAAAAAAACCCAACAATTCCTTCCGAAATTATACAAAAAACCCGAAGATACGCAGGGACGCCACAGAAGCAACCGTAGTAGCTGATTAGATTACACCGACTCGTGTCACTTTTGCGGATTACAATCCCTGCTTTGCTGCTCTCCTCGCCCCAAAAAATGAGACTCCGGAAGAACTTTTTTGCTGTTCCGTCACCACCCCAAACTCATCCGAAAGCTGCCTCTCTCTCTGTATCTTCTCAGAAAGGAACGAAGAATCCGAAACCAAACAAAAAAAAGGAAATGGTAATCTTCGCACTTGATGCAAGACAGACTGCGTGACGTCGTGACCGTACGGTTTTCGGGTGTTGGTTGAAAATTTATAATTGAGTTTTTGTTAATTAGCCAAATTTGGTTTATCAATTTTTCGCACTGTCATTTGCTTTGCTTTTGTCGTTGGCTCACCCACGGCGTTGGTGGTAGAAAAAATGTGCTGCGTATGCCGCCGACATTATTTGCCAACACTCACTCATAACTGTCCTGGGTCTAGGGACAGAGAGAGAAAGACACGGCAAAACCGGAGCACCGGAGTGCTTTGCAAACAGAGGCTCGGTTGTGCAGAGTGAAATGGGTCGGACCGACCAACCGTTGTGTCCTTTTTCGTTCCTTATTTCCCAGCTCGAACATTATAATTGCTTTTCCATGGTGACGTGGGTTCATTTTAAATTTTAATACCATTACTAGCGAATGACATGATGCATTTACTAATGATGTCAAAAGTGTCTTAAAAAATGGCCAGAACACAGCTTATCGAATAAGTGTATTGAACTAGTTGAACAATGAGTGTTATACAAATGTTCAAAAATGGGGTATTTAATAAATGAGGCATTTAAACGAGGTATCCTCTTCTCTCTCGCCTCTTCTCTCTCTGAAATTCATGTCACTTCTCATTGAAACAATGGAGGCACGGGATATCTAAAGCTCTTGGTAAGCTGTCCGCCGTGTCGTACCAGACACGATAAGCGTTTGGATAGTTTTACGATACAGCGCCGACGACGACCACGGGGTGGGCTGAAATGCTGCATCAACCAGGACATCACCGCCGGCGCGGTGAAGCGCATACGCAAAGTGGTCCCCCGATGAGTTCGACGAGATTCTTGGCCGAAAGGAAATGACACAGCAGAAGGCGCCGCTCTTGAGAGCACACTGTCGTTACATAACTCTTCACAACGCCCCGCCGGTGGGCCGGGCTCTGGACCGGGTTGTTTGCCGGCCTTGTTTTTGTTGCCTTTCTTTCCCCCACGACACGAGCACGGGACACGAATTTCGTGAGTAATTGTTGCTCGGCAAACATGGTTCTAATTTACTGAAACGATGTGCCGGGCCTCCGACGGCCCCAAAGTGGTGTAAATGTGGCAACAACGAAACTGCGATCCCTTCGATGGCTGCTGCGAACCATCGGAAACCCTCTGAGAGAGCCCCATTGCATTGTGTCAACGTGGTGGTGGTCGTCCCGGCCACCCCGCACGCCAGGGACACGCTTGAGCCGGCCAGGATCAGTCGCAAATCCGGCTCCGCTCTTTAGCGTTTCCAAGCTCGGAGCTGGGCTGGGCTGGGCTGCAAGCATCATCACCCGTTTGCACATTAGTAGTGTTGCTTCGACGAAGCAAACAGTACGAAACGAAGCACCGGCCGGTGACCGGGGCCAACCGACCGGTGGTTGCGCGTGTCGCGGGTGGCCGCAGACGTCCGAAGTAGCGTATAATTAAGTAGAGTAAGAAGCTTCGGCCAAGCCTCACAGACCAGACCAGACCAAGGGGACAAGGATTTTCATTACATTTAGCTTAATTGAATGGCTTTCGAGGGCAGCCAGTGGAAAAGGTAAGCCTTGGGACCCCAGGGGCCAGTTGTCTCGGGGTTTGTAGGATAGCACCGTTGCAATCGTAGTTTGTCGCTCGTTCTCGGTCGCGTGGATTTGTTTCGCACACCGGAAATGGTACGATTTCGATCGAGACTTTAAGGAAGCAATTACGCTTGGTCCGGATCCGGCCTGACTTTGCAGGCATTCGGCTCGTTGAGGTGAGCTAATGCAGCGATCAGTGCAAATCTGACAGGGCCTGGAACGACCCTGCCCAGCAGTTAATGAGAGGTTTCAATCGAAATGATATATTCAAAAAGTATAACAAGGAGTTCGAACTGAGCTCCAGAGTATCGATGATCGATGTCTTGACATCTTACAGGTGTTAGTTGGTTCAATTTTGTGAAGGTTGGAATTGAAATTGAATTAGTTTAGTTGATGAACAGTGATTCGTTAAAGGGTCCCGAAATATGTAGAAATTTATAAAAGTATTTCTAAATGTAGTAATAAGTTTTAACCATTTCATGCCGGTGCAGCGTGTGTTTTAAATGCAAACGAATTCTGTGGGTTTTAAATCAATCATACAGAAAATCCCCAGCAGCAATTTTGCTGACTTACTGGAAACAAGAGAGGGAAAAATATGCTGAAAAAAGCTGTTTCGGTTTGGCGTGCATTTTAATAAAGAATATTTATGAAGCCGGCCGAAGGCTTTGTGAGGTACCATGGCCATTGGAACGTAGTTAAACATGCAAAAGATGCTCGTAAGAGGTGGTGTCGTATTTGGGTGAATAGATCCTTGGCAAGTGTTCCTAGGAACCGAAGCAAAACACTGTAGCGGTTAAGAAAGTAACGCCATAAAACGCCGTTTTACCGAACCCGGTCATGAAATATAGAAACCCATCAAGTGGATTAGGAGGATTCGAATGGCAAGTCCCCGTTTTTTCCGGCAAGAAGGCACCGTAAGGCCAACGACAGACACGCACGCGCAGCCGGGTCGGCGGATGGGCGGATCTGTGTTTGCACACCGTATTTTCCGGCGGCTGGTTCCCGGAAGCGCTTTTTCATGCATCCAGCATCGTGTTGCGAACGTGTATTTATGGCACCGGGAGATCAAAACAAATATACTCCCAGCAGGTGGCCCCAACCGAGGGGGCCGAGGCGTCATGCTGCTTCGTGGGGGTGGAAGCCCATTTTATGCTGACTTCCAAACGCTGCTCTACCTGCCCCTGGATAGGTGGATGTCGTGTGCCGTTTTGGGAAGCAGGCCCGGAACCATCTCCGTATCACCAGCTGAGCTGAGCTGGGGTCGTTGGTTTTTGTGGTAAAAATTTCACCAAAAACCTCTGTTCCGGGGGAGGCCCCACATTATGATGGTTCAGCGAATGGCCGTGCGACTGCTTCATTCGGGAGTGCTGACGTGGCTTGCGGGAAACCGAAAACATATTTTCTCGTGCAGCCCTTATCGATTGATCGCCTAAAATCGGAAACGAAAGTAAGCATTATGGAAAGCGAAATGGCGAAATTAGCGAAAGTCGACCGGCGACTGTCCGGGTCTGTGGAAGCAATGGTCTCGAACAAGTTAAGATACGGTCCCCGGCTAACTAATGGGGTGGAAGTTAGAATGCTTCCTTCTAGTGTTGCCCTTATCGGTTTGATATGAAAACTTCTGTTATGCTCCGATTTCCGATTATGACATTGGTGTTGCTCACGATGAGCCGGCTTTTGGCCTCATCAAGTTTACAATTTGTTTATTCTGACCAAACCAAAACACGGTTGGTGGTGTGTAATAATCTAAAAATGCTTAATGCAAATGCCAATCATCAATGGCGTATCGCGATGCGTACTGTACGGACGCTGGTCGCGTGTTGTCGCTGGGCCCAAGAGCGGCTGACCTACATACCGGACACCGTTTCGGACCCTGAAGTCTTGCCATTCGACGCCAGCCAGCTAAACGCTCTGCAAACACGGCCGTGACGTGAGAAAGCAGCGCTTCGTCTGGCCGTCCGTGAGGGAGCTGCTACGGTTTCACTCTCCGTTCGGATGCGTGAAAAAAGAAAGTCCCCACGCGAAGCTGACCAGAAGCGCTGGGCCGATCCAGATCTGTCTTCGTTCTACCGTGTGCGTCGGACAGTGCGGTGAGGTGTTACGTCTTCCTGATCGAACGGTAGAACCGTAGCGAACCTGTACACGTTATCATGTTCGGAACCCCCGGAACCAGTCATGGTCCGATTAGCTGACCGGAACGGTATCGTTTCGCTCGCTGTGAAAAGAAATTATCACCTGCCGCAGGAGGTCTCGGAGGTTCGGCTGGCAAGATGCGAACCTACGCACCGACACTTCAGTCCAGTGCGAGCTCCGAACGATATTACACGGTGATACAACCCCGCCTTGTTGACCCCATTTCCTTGGGTACTCTTCGACCAATCAGTAACACCCAAGCATGCTGAACAACCCGATCCGGTTACCACTGTTGTTGGTGGTACTGGTCCTGAGCACATTCCACAGTGTATTCGGCAGTTCTGACCTAGTGCCCAACGGAGTCCTCGATGGGGCCGTGAGGACGGACTTAGAATCCACGCATCGTAGTGGAAGATGTGAGTTTTAAGGCCACCCTCGGCCGGATGTAGTTTGATTCGTGATCCCCGATTCGTGACCTGACACACCGTGGGCCGGAATGTGAAGCTTGTGAAGGTGACCTAGAATGATGCTTTCTAGGTGGCGCGTGCCGTGACGGAGCGGAAATGAGTTTCGCGTGAAAATAGTTTAAAGTTCATAGGTTCATAGGTTCAAAGTTAAGGACGGTCCGTAATTTCACACGATGGATAAGGCTGCGGCCACCTTCGATTCGTTTTGGTGTCTGTGCTAAGTTCGATCGATTTTAATGGAGGTTTTGCCACGTTGGCCGTTGCGCTCGTTTATCTGATTCATTTTTCGTTTGATAATCCGCCGTTACCATGGTGTTAACACTGTTTGCGGTTTAAGAGCTTGACAGCGGATTATGATCTTTCCGTTTGGCAGCTCATTAAGATTGGGATTAAAACATGATACTGAACTGTTTAAGGCGTGGCTTACAATCACCGCAATGCCGGTGGTTTCAGTGCGATAAGGCTGACTCGAGAAGCCAATGTTCCGATAAAAAATAAGTCAACAGCTTAAAACCGCTAATAGCACTGCATTCTGACGTTTCGTTCGCTGGCTACTGTGATGGGACGGAAAGAAGGATTGCCCAACACAGACCGGAGTGCTGCGATACTTTTTTGCGATTCGATCATTCGATTCGTTGTGTGAGCTAATCCCCGTGAAGACTGTAGAAAACTGGTTAATGCTGGTTCTAAGATATCTAAAAAGTTTTCGTCAGTTGTAGTGCCCTAGGAAGTTGTCCAGAGCCGGAATCCATCTCCCCGCCCGCAAGCAGTTCTAAAGTTAAAATAGTTTCAAAATCAGGCAAATCGATTCCGAAAGCCCTTCGAGAGCCCATCGAAGCTGGCCGGACTAACGGCTATTTCGATTTTCTTCGCCCGTACAGTTTTCCCGTTCTATACGATCGGCCGTGTCGCCAATGCGCCGTGCACGTCGCCTGCCGGCCTGTCGGGGACGTGTCTGGTGGCCGGCGAGTGCAAGGATAACGGAGGGTTGCCGGCCGGTTCGTGTAGCAGCCGCACCAGCCAGGCCGTGTGCTGTGTCTGTGAGTAATCGCTCCACGGGCACAAAGTTGGACTGGGTAGAGTTTGAGTTTGAAACACTTTCTTGCAGACTCCCAATCGTGCGGCGGATCGACGAGCTTCAACAGTACGTACTTCACCAACCCGGGCTATCCGGGCCCGTACACGGGCGGCGGAGCGTATGTAATCGAAATGGAGGCGAGGTTCAAAGCACCGGGAGCCTTAGGAACGATGTGCGTTGTTTACTTGCAGGTGCGTCTTTACGATCACCCCGACCGATGGCGTGTGTCAGCTGCGGGTTGACTTCCGGGTCCTGTCCCTGAACCAACCGACCGGTGACGGTGCGTGCAACACGGATCGGCTCACGATCACGGGCAGCTCGCCGGGGTTGACGCAGCTGTGCGGTGAAAATACGGGTCAACACCTGTACGTTAACTTTGCCGGCAGCACGCCGATCACGATCCGCGTTGCGACGGATGCGGGCACCACGTTCAATCGGCTCTGGAACTTGGAGCTATCACTCATTGCGTGCACCAGTGCCTACAAGGCCCCCAGTGGCTGCCTGCAGTACTACTTCGACCCGAGCGGAGAAATTAGCAGCTGGAACTATGGGCTTGGCGCTAACCCGGCGCTAACGAGTGTCGGGACGCGCGGAAGCCGCCAGATCATGAACACCAACTACGGCATCTGTATACGGACGAACGCCGGCCAGTGCTCCATCACGTACGCCCTGGTAAGTGGGTTCAGCTGACGGCCCCTTGAATCGAAATCAAATTCAAGGCTTTCAATTAGTTGCCAACTCTTGTTGACCATTATCGCCTGTAGACTTTCTTGTACCACGACCTTGGATTCTTCTGGGGCCAGAGCCGCGAGAAGATTTAAAGGCATAAAAGTGAAGTTGTCACCTTTTCACACCATTCCCCGGTTCCCCGTTCTCCTTTGCAGCCCAACAATGATGTATACGCGTTCACCATCACCGGAGACGCGTCTGCTATCGATCCGACGATGGTCGGTGGTGGTGCTGTCGGTTTGAATGGTGCGGCTTGTACAACCGACTACATCATCATCCCGAACCCGGTTGTCCCGGGAGTGGCGGGAACGTTCGTCGATCGCTTCTGTGGTCTCGGGCTCTACAGTGTAACCAGTAAGTGGTCCTGGCCCTTACCAGACAGCGGAACTACGGAGTTTAAAAACACACCCTTTTTTCCGCAGCAAGCACCCGTCCGTTCGTCGTCTACACGGTGACGAATGCCAACGAAACGCCGGATGTGGCCAACCGTGGGTTCCGGTTAGAGTACACCCAGAATCCGTGTGCCGCGGTGTGATGTGCGCGGAAATCGATTCCGTTGCTGGATTTTGTCCGATCGAAAATGGTTGCACCACTTTAACACTCTGCTCATAGCGTGTACTGACTGATGACGATAGACGGGATGTATTGTTAGGTAGATTGTTTTAATTTATGTTTCGTACAATTAAATGTTTCGCTCGGCGTGGAAGGAATAAAACATTTCGCTAAACGGGTTTCCGGCCGCTCGCTGGACCAGTAGTTTTGAAAGTTCCATTTCGTTAATGAACCCGAACGGGTGCCAAGGGTTGGCGAGGGTTGGTCCTGCGGTCCTGCTTGAGGTCCTGATGTTTGTGTGGGAAACTTTCGCCCTGCTCTGTAAGGCTCCAGTCCACCGGAGATGTGTGAATAAATGGAGTGCGATTAAATTAAATTACATTCCCCAGGCGTTGGCAGGCGTTTACGGAGGACGCATTTTGCAAGGAGTTCCGACGGCGTTTCGAAAGGTGCGAATGAGGTGTGAAGCTGTCAGTTATATCGGAAATACACAAAGTGCTTGTCTGTGAAAAATTGCGAGACAACTGAAGCTGAAGCCCGGTGGCCACAGTGCGTGCCATAATCACGATTGAGACGTCCGCCTCTGGGGAAGTACCGCTGGGTAAATCCTTCCCTCGTTTGTGGTCCGATCTAAACGCCCTGCTCTGTACAGCAGCATGTAATGAGTGCGAGTGACATGTTGCGTTATAAAACACGCCAACATCGAGCTCAGACCCGTCTCCGGCTTGTCTCCGGAAACATTCTGATGCTGTGCCGTACGCAAACGGCACTCATTTGCTGATGTGTTTTATGCTACCAGCCGGAAGTGGCAGAGAGCTGTCGTCCGTTTCACGAAGTGACGCGAGGCATGGCACTGTCCGAGAGTCGCCGATAAGTCTCCGTCGACCCTCAGGCAACGCGGGTCATTAAGGATTCAATGAGGCCCGCGGTCAGTCCCGCTTTTGGTGAGCTCTCTCTCGCTCGGACGATAGATTATCTTTTATTGTCCTTTAGGGCGCTCCGGCGGATCATGAAAAGTTGCCATAATTAATGCCATCGCACGTTCTACGCCATTGATCTCGAAACCGCATAAAGGAAGCAATAAGCGCACCGCACATTTACGACTCATTGGTAGTTCCCCTCAGACTGAAATTGCCATTGTTTGCCGTAGGATGCTATTCCCGATTATTTTATTTTCTTCTGGTTCTAGTTGTTTACTTTTATCTAGATCTGGTAGCTGTTGTAGGTCATCATCCTCCTTGTTACCTTCTTCCATCATTCATTTATTTTTCACATTATATTCTGTCGTTGTCGATTCGATAACCTCTCTCGAAGGTTGAAAGTGACGTACGTCGAACGGTGCAAGGTTCAGCTGCCGGGGATATCAGATTGTCACAGCGCAAGAGCTGACAAAATGGCAAAGTCTGCAGTGTAACTGCTTACGGCTAGAGGACATCGTGACTAACCCGTTATCCTGGCACTGTTATCGAAGGCACACAGCTTGCACGCCGAACTATTCATGGTTGTTTGGCCAAAAACTTCGTTTCATGGTTCGCGATCAACGTCGCGATTCGATGCGCCATACGGCGTACGTTGTCGTCAATCGATTATGCATGTATGTTTGTTGATTCGTCGATAAATTTATCGCAGTCCATTGCTTTGCTAGTACGTGGGCCAAACAGCGCTCTGCTGGTGGCTGCCTCTCGGGCATCTTCAAGAGCGTCTCTTGTTTTCGCCAGACCTCGCCGGTTGTGTCTGCAGCACGAAATTTCACTCTGACCCGAGAGCGATGCATAGACACACTGCGTTTCGAGTGTTTTTGGCCAGATCAGGCAGTCTCAATTCCTACGAAGTGCAAAATTTCGAAGGTTGTACGTTGTTGCAGTTTATTTTCTAATTTGAGATTCGTTCATGAAAAATAGTGAATTTAAATAAATTAAATAAATTGAAGATATTCGATATGACGATGTTCAGAAACTTTTGATCGGTACACTAGCGACAGCAACGACGCTTATCTCGACGTTCTGCTAACAACAACAGTGGTTTGGCGGCCAACAAAGACACGGATCATAATCTTCGCTGATCACGGGCTGCCCGTGATGCCCGGCAGATCCTCTAGGGAAGCTGCGGTAATGAAGTGCATCACCAGAGAGCGAGAGCAGATAGAAGAGAAACAGAGAGAGAGAGAGACAGCGAATAGTGGCTCCGATGATGGCAAACTTTGTGGCCAAAACGATGAAACTATCCTCGCGTGACGTTTGCATTTCGAAAGGACAAACCGAGGCAAGGCGGATCCCGGCTCGTTGGCGGTTTATGGTTTACTCGGGACCGGGACCAGGAGAAATTCAGAACGGACGGTCGAGACAAGATTAACATATGGCATCGTGTGTGCTGATGGGATGCTACGGATCTGGTGGCCAACTTGGTTGGTTTAAGCGCTGATGTTTAGTGCAAATGCGAACTCAAGCGAAGCGGATGATACGCCGGATTAGCTTTAGAGTTCTGTGCTGGCGTGACGTTGAAGTCGCAATCGATCGTGAAGTGCCGCTCGTTGGCAACAGATGGGGTTTAGCCGATATGCAATTGGCCGTACCAGGTGTTTTAAAGCGATAATCACGCGGTGCCACTCTAACTACGCCGCCGGGCACCGATACACCGAACTTACAAGGTGTAAGTAGGGCAGCTGGGGCCGGTGCAAGCTATAAATTTGGCATCACCGTTACCATCGTGTCGTGTCGGTTGCAAGAGAATGGCTTCGAAAATGTAGAACGTCAGCAATCAGTGTCCGCCGGCTTTTTTTCCTGCTCCCGACAAGCTCTCTCTCTTCGTACGTTCCGTCGTGTCAAGGACTCGCTGTAACATCTTCAACACTCGGGGACCATGCTGCCGATGGCAAACATCATCGTTTTTTCATGAATCAGCACCAACTGGTGTTCCAGCCGAGTCAAGGGCTCGGAACGACCGGCACCGGCTTCTAGGATCCGCTCTCCAAGCGATGCGTATGGTAAGCAACATCAGCTGGCGGAAGCTGGCGAACGTGGGCCGTTTGCTTGGCGTGGATTCTCGGCCAGACTATGACGCCGTCTGTGACGTTCGTACGCCACCGGAAGGAGCAATTTAATTTGATTCCAAACAGACTGCTCGCAACTGTTACATGGCCAACGGTACGCGACGGGTCGCCCCGAAAACCGGAATCGAACTTCGACGTCGTGCTTCACGCTTCCTGGGCCGGTTGGTGGTCCCGACACCCGGACACTCCCGGAACGTGACGTGAATGGAGGCCGGACAAAAGAAAACGAAAAGACCGAACATAACAAGGCTCTATGACACAAGACAATCCTTGGCGAGCGTCCTCGTCCGGGATCCGGGACGACATAAATACGAAATCGGGCGGTGATACCTCTTTTCGCACACCAACCATCATCACCCGGTAATAGAGTGCCTGGGATGGAGGAGCTACGAATGGCGCAACGGCCCCGGTGGAACACCTCACGGGCTCACGAGCCTTGTAAATTGAACAACCGATCACTCGACAAATGAGACCCGTGCCGGGCACGTGCTTATCGAACTGCGGGTAGCATTAAATCGCTGACAGTGGGCCGGCCCGAAATTGAGATTCTTTGCACAGAAGGATGGGCTCCCGAAGAATGGATCCGGCACGGTGCTCTAGCGGTTCTGTAGGCGAAATCAGGGCAAGCACCGAATCCGGTTGGTCTTATGCACCGGTACCGGTTGTCTTTGTGTTCGTTTCTACGACGACTTCCGAACCGACCCGGGTGTGACCGAAGCGGAAACGGGTCATAGCGTTGCATACTTTATGAAGTGTCAATCGTAATTATCGGAGCTTTTTCCTTGTCGCCCGACTCCCGGCTGCTGGCCCGAGGAACCGATGCAGGAAGTTGTGATTACTATATTTTTGCCGTTCTCGTGGTTTGTTTTCCTGACCTTTTTTTTGTTGCCATCACCAGCCAAGCGATGCGCTTTCGGGGGCAGGAGCCTCTAATTTGACGCAGAATGGACCGGACCGGCTGAAAGGCTGTTGGATGTTAATGGTGGAAACGTGTTTCCGATGCCGTAAACCGAGGCGAAATTATTGACCAACAACGACCTATGCTAATGACGCACACGGTTGTGGTAATGAGGCACCGTACAGCGTATGATGGACGAACCGAGCTGCGGTTGTAGAGTTCAGCTGCAGGGTCCTCAAAGTCAAAGTGGCTGACAGTCTATACCGACAGACATTGAACTGTGTCAGGAACGGGGCCGTTATGTAAATATTCGCAAAGCATTGAGCATTGTGGGTTGACTGCTGGAAATCCATTCAATTACTGTTAGCTTATGTGGCTGGCGTGCAAAAATGTATTTCGGATGAACTTGGCTGCCAGGACCCAGTTGAAGGACGTGTTTGGGATGTAAACAAGGCCAGGAATGTAGCATAAATCTTGTGTCCGTGAAAAGGTACGGGTTCCGCCCGAAGGGATCAAGGTGGATTACACGGATTAACGCATGTCTCGGGGAAGTAGTCCAATAATGAAATTTTCTGTACCACAAGTCAACTGAACACGGTTCAACAGACACACTGAGACCCGTTGGAGATACCTTGAAGGAAATTTCATCAGCTGAGCTTAGAATGGCGCCAGCTAGAAAGTGTTCCACCTTCGAAACACGCAAAACTATAATGGATGACCGACATTATTTCCCAACAACCTCATTAGTTACGTGAGGCAGCTCGTGCGCACGTGGCATTGCTTTGTATCTGGGCTTTTATGCTGCCTCACACGTATTACCTTCGGCGGTGCTGTGGCCTTCAGCAAAAATGAATGCAAAAACTGGACACGTTTAATCGATATCTACCGAGAGGCCGTCGGAACACGAACGGGACGAAGCACCGGAACCGGAACCTCAGGGGCGGTGGCAAGAAATCGATGAATCCTCCGCACAGCAAACAGGCCCCAAGGGGCGTAGGACTTCAGGTCCGGCAAAGCCTGCAGGCGGCCTGCCGGGCCTGAAAGTTATTGGAGCGATTGCAAATATGTTGAGCGATTCCGGAACAACAGGCAACAGGCCTGTGCCTCCGTAGGAATTCCACGAACCCTTGTGTTTGTATGTATGTCGTATTTGCGTAATCTTAACTTCTGGATATGAACTCAAACGGTTGGCCAACTTGGCGGATGAAAGCGTTTTTATTTGCGCTTCGCCGAACCTTCATCAGCATTCTCGAGTTCGATCCTGCCCAGCCCAACGAAGGGCCCTCCATTCCCGATAGCCTTTAATACTTACCACTTACCGAGGAGTGCTGTATTTAAAATCGCAGTGTAACAGAATTTGCATGAAAAGACGCACACCCAACACATATGGGTGAGATCGCACAATGGAGCAGGAGGACCCCAGCCGAGGTGTCACTTAACGGGCAGCGATCTGCGGCTGACAGCGTTCATAAAACTTGAGCCAACTGGCGGGGGGCGATTCGAGACCGCCCGATGAGACCACGACCTTTACCCGGAAACGGAAGTAATTTCGGGTGGCGTCGTCGGGCTTAGCGTTTCACTCTCGTGCCCCAGAGTTGCTACATTGGGAACTTGATACGGTTTTGGTCCTCCCCCCCGCGAGGACCAACATAAAACTTCGCTCACAGAAATCAATGCCGAGAGTCGCGAGCCACCATTAATGATGTATCGTAAAGTATCATTATCTGGAAGTATTAAGTGATGTCATAATCTAAATTTAATGGAACTCCTCGGACCCGGGCCGTCTTGGGCTCCTGGGGAACATCGATCTGGCCGTCCCTCTTCGATGGCCAATCTGCCCAACTCCTTGGCGGAGCCTACCGCGCACTTGGTTGAGCAGTTATTATGTGTGTTCTTTTGCTCCTTTTTTATCTTCCCTAATCGAGCATCGTTACGGTTTGAGGTGTGGGGGTTCCAAAGCCCGTGGTCCGGGCGGGCGTGTGGCAATTGGTGGTTTGGTGGCGGGTGAAAAACATGGCCCGGAGGGCACGTAAATTATTGGTGAACGTTTACTGAACCGACGGCGACCAGGTCCTGTCTAGGCGACGACGACGACGAGGCCGACGTTTACATTGGCGGGAAGACATCCGGCGAAAGAGACCCACAACGATCAGGAGTATGAGAGTGAGAGAGAGAGAGGGTGGAAAAATGACGATAGGCGGAGAGCATAAACCCTGCAGCCGAAATGAAATATGAGGAATGTGTTTTATCTTCGCACGCTGCACGGCATCGGCTTTCGGCGCTCGCGAGCGCCGTGACAGGAAGCGATGAGCATTACGGTTGACGTCGGAGCAGGAACGGGGGCTCAAGTGGTACTTTTCGGGACGTCATTGTTGTGTCGTTGCCCGTTGCCCCTGTTCCGGATCCCGCCGGTTGATAGACGGCCGGATGATACGGCACAGGCTCAGCGGTGTGTCGTACCGAAGTAAAGCCGCTTTCTTTCCTACTTTTTCATATCTTTCCGTAGCGAAGGCACTCGAATATGCTTTACAATTACTTCCATCAGAGGTATGCGACTCGGGGCTGCATTCAATCAGGGGCGGAATAATAAGGTAAAGTTTGCGGGCGGGCTGCCCGGTGCGAAGCAAAGAATGTGGTGCAAAGAGCAACCTCTTTTCCGTAAATTTCAATTAAGAATTAATTTGATGCACGCCACACATTCACAATGGAACCCAATTGATGCTTTGTTAGAATATGGAAAATTTAATGAAGCTAAGCTTTTGCCTATTGCATGCTTCAGGACGATTCACTTTCGCTATCAAAAGTATTCGCACACTTTGAAATGTATTTTAAAATTATTAAAATACTAGCAGACCTCGCAAACTTTGTTTCGCCGCAGGGGCAATAAGTAAAAAGATTTTGGATTTTATCTAGTTCGTGTTTTTATTGGGATGAATAAAAAATCAAGTATATTAACACTAGATATGTGGGAATGGCGGTAAAATTTCCAGATGTTTTCAGATCTTAGCCTTATTACCAAAAGAAAAGTTGTAAAAAAATTATCGATTGTTACAGTTCTTCCCTTCATGGTATACGGCTCAAGAAGTTTCATTTCAGACTTCTCTGATTTTTATTGTCGAAACGAATGTACTCAAAGTATTTCCTTCGTATGCTCCACGTGCGTACAATATTGCAAGAAAGGCCTCAATTTTGCTTGCGTAATTGTACACTTTTTCCCCAAAACTGTAGAGGCTTCTAACCTGTTGACGATCAAGTAGATGGATTAGACCTAAATTTATTCACTGTGTTTGGAAAAATATTTTAACTTTCTTTAAGTAGAATAACTATTACTATCATCACATAAGATAAACTTTTCACATACACATTTAGCATAAGCTTATAAATTAATTTTAATTGTTGGATTATTTGTTTTAATTTCAAATTAATGTACGACAAAAGACAATACCGTAGCACATCTATGCATAAAGTGTGTCACTCACCCAAAACCGGCGATTGATGCTTTCGATATGTTGAACAATTTGTATCGGATGTTTAATTGTGACTTCAACATGTATCACCGTGAACATCTAGAGTGAAGCATTATTTCACATGCATGACTTCATTCGGCCACTCATAATCAATGACCCGGAGTACGGCAACAAAAGAACGCCTCATGAACGAGGCAGGGTTTTCCATGTCCTGTGCGCACAAATCCGTTTCAGAGATTTATGGTACAAAACCGAAAGAAAAATCATTAACCACCCCCAAAGTGGGTCGGCGTGGAAAATTGGATTCGTAATAGATTAATTTGCCGCGCCCCGACTATTTGTCAGGACACCTACGGTGCAGCTCATCGGCAGCAGGGTTAACTCAATTCGGTATGATTAAGTTTTCTTGGTGGGGGCTGCTACGCAAGATGCTTCATCGCAATTTACTTCCTCCATCGGGTGGCGGCGTCACAAGATTAAGACACACGCTGCCGCCGGGGGATGGGGTTAGATAAATTGGAAGATGTTACGCCCGCAAACGAGCGCGAGAACCCAAAATGGCAGTTCATTAACACGCGCGTAAATCCTTTCATCGCAACCGCATGGCGCGGCTCGGTGCGCGCGTGGTAAAAGGCGTGAAAATGGGCGAAAAAATGAGGTGAATAAACGGGCGGTGCAGTGGGAAGGTTCCTTAACAAACGTGAAAAACGATAACGAAATCCTCTTCACGGCCCTATTCGACTTTAGCCCTCTCACACACGCGGCCAAGGGTACTTTCCGGCCGTTGTGCAGGTAATAATTTATTTCACATTTTTCCCGACCACCCCGGACGTGCGGCGCAAAAGGCGGAAAGATTGTTTTTTATTAGAATTTTATCAGGACCCCATCCAGCGAACCCGGGTGCGTCTCTAGGGGGTCTCGGGTCGGGTTGGCTCGACGGGAAAATCACGGCGCGAGAGAGCAGGTGAAGAAAAGCCGACAAAGGAAAACAATTGAAGGAGACAAAAAAGCATCTGGAAAAGCGTCATAAAAAGGCCACATCCCACGTACCGTCTAAGATGCTGCCTGCCGTCGAGCGAGATGCTTCTTGTAAGCGGTCCTTAATTTCTTTTCGAGTGGGTGTGGTGTGTGGGAGCGGAACCACCGACTGTGGGCTTCGGGCGATGTGCAAAAATAATATGAAAATAAGCGCCGGGTGCCACCGGAACGAAAGGGTCGTCGGTTAAACGCAGAGCACGGCACGGATAGCGTGCTCTGGTTGCGCGTAGCGCGGTGCGGCGGTGTTTTATGCCTCGGCTGATGGCCGGAACGTGCCATCCGGTGGGGCCGAATTTAAGTTTCCTCTTCCGCTTCGGCGACGGAGCGATGGGGAATCTAAAACCGGGGGCTCAAATGCGCCGGGCGACAACCGGCTTACGGGGCTGCAGGCGAGTCGGGCCGAGCCGGCGGCCGACGGTACAGTTAATCTAATGGAATTATTCTCAAATTAATTAGTATTTATAGTGATGGGAGGAAAAATTAAAGTCTATTAATATATTATACACGTTGAATGGCCCGTTTGCCCATGGTGAGTGTGCCTTGCCCCGAAGGTGACAGTGTTCAGTGTACGCCACCGTGCACCATTTGTTTCAATTAGAGCCTAGCGTTGGTGTCCCGTTGTCCTGGCCATCGGCGGCGGTCGGGTCGGGTCGGGTTGAACAACACTTGCAGACACAACACAACCCGGCCCACGGAGTACGGCTTGTCTAGGGGTTGCGAAAAAAGCTGGCACCAGAAATTGGTGGATCGGTGGCCATCGCGCGATTATGATGAAATCGGCAGCGTAATGCCGATTAAATGTTTGCGTCAAGGGTTCGGGAGCCTCGTGCTGATGAATATTTTATTTGACAGCGCGCGTTCGACGGGAATCACCCTTTAACCCGTTTTTAGTTGCACATTACAGCATTTACGTATGGCGAAGGCTTGTGTAGAACTAACAAAACGCTTCTTCAACACAGTTCTTAAAGGAAGTCTAAAGACAAGCTGTAAGCTACAAGTAATAATGGATAAGCTATCAATAAAACGATAAGTGAAAATAATTATAGAAGAAAATAGTAAGTTCAACGAAGAAAAAGACACTAGAAATCAAAATGGAAATTGCCAACAAAAATGGCCAAATGGGCCACAGGAAACAATAGGATCTAGACATAAACTAATCAAATTGAATTATTTGACGAATGTTTTGTAAAATAGCCGCACCGTGCTGAAACAGCAAAATATATAATTCAAAGGAACTCAAACAAGAAAGCGAATGTGATGTGGAGAACAACAAACAATCAAACAATACCCTCGCTCAACACAGTATGAATAAGGTAATAAATAAGTCAAAGAGTCAGGTTGGTATGCGCCTGATAAAGAAAGTTTGTTTAAAAATTGTGGACCATTCGAATAATGTCCAACCACAGAGCAGCTTCTGCAGCAAATATTGTGTCTATTTTTTCATCCATATTCAACTAACTAGAGTGGCTACGCTATGACCAAATTTCAAAGATACTCCAGTGAACTAGTAGTATTCCCCGGGTATCGATCGGTGGACACCGGGTCCATATCGCTGCGAGACAGGTTCGGATGGTACGAAATAAATAACCGCACAAGGATCCGTTCGCCAGTCCGAGTTCGGCCCCCGGAACCCCCCCGGTCAGTCGGGCCGATTGTCTTTTTCCGGAACTGCTATCGGTTGCTAGGATTGCTTCCCACAGGAATGGAGTGCATGTGAATGGACCATTTCTGATCTGCCCGGGCCCCTTCGTGTGGAGTACCGCACTCCGCGTTCTGCTTCGGTGGTCATCAGGAGGGTCCATGGAAAGGGAGGGTTCCGGATTCCAGGAGGACCAACAACGATCCCCTGCCATTGTGACGACGACCCGAAGTCGGCTCGTGTCGGGTGTGGAGGAAGGAGCAAAAAAAATAAATACGCTGGCGGTGGCTACGCTGGGTGGTGGACCACGGAAGGAATATTAATATGTATTTTATTGCGGGTGCGCGTAGCCTCTCACCCACGCACGGACCCCCACCGACGCGTACCCCGTGACCCGTTAATGGAGGGTTTGTTTTCGTTGCTCATTAAGTTGTTACCGGGGATCTTCGGGTGGTGCGCCCAGGGCGGGCGTAATTTTCTTGTTCCTCCCATTACCGGCGGTGGGCTGGGGTGGTTGCTCCGTTGCAGGATTCTTCGAATGCGATGAAAAGCGGTCGAAGCTCGTTTCGCCTGTCCTTTGCATTCCACCGGTCTACAGGCTTTGCTTCTATTAACGGACGCCGATACGAACCCGGCCGCGTAATGGCAGATGGATCCGTCTGTCGACTTTGACGTACGGCGTTCCGGGGCGTAATTTTTATACTCCGAATCGCTCCCCAGTCTGAAGCCCCGGAAATGAAGATTCCGAATGTTTGCTGCAGAGCTACCCAGCGTCTCGGGTCGACCTGGAGAATTGTTTGGGAATTGTTTCGCCCGGCCTGCCTGCCAGCAAATGGTGGAACGGAGATCAATTCTTCGCTGGCAGCACAGCCGCAACTGCCGGATGCTGGTTGGTGCGGAATATGTTTTTGAGGGGGCCTCGGTGGCTTTCCTTTTGGCCGATGCCTCGTGCGAGAAATTTAAGCACACCGTTGCCGTGATGGGGCGGGTAGTTCGGTTGACGGCTGGCGGAACCGGCTGGAACTGGAATGTGATTTATGGTTCCTGGCGGAAGCACGCCGTACGTCGTGCGCATCGCGCGTGAAGCGAAGAATTTGGTTAAAAGAGCGGAAAAGAACTGGTGGCATTAGCGGTGTAGAGTTGTCAACATTTTCGAAACACACAGAGCCATGATACGGGTCTGACGGGTGCGCATTACGATTCCGATTCCCTTTTCGTTCCACACATACAAACGCATGGACGAGATGAGTAATAGATATCGATGGGGTCGTGACGGGTGTCACCGTCAGGCGGCAGCAGCGAGATAAGAACTGGTGAATTTCTTGTGCGAAACGGCGAGAAAGCGAGATTTGATTTAAGCACCGAGGGCCCAACCTTGTGAGGGGACCGGCCGGAAACCGATGACGTGCGGCGAGGCTCCGAAGCCGAAGTTCGTTAGCAAATGTGTCACCGGTTAGGCTCGTGGGTGTTGATTTGGGACCGTGCCTTTAATTCAATCCCGTGCTGCCAAGTGAAAACATTGACTGAAGTGCTCGCCTCGAAGTAGATTGATGCGTTCCGGTTTAATTGATAGCGGGCCCGTGAGCACTTCTTGCCGCGCGGCCGTAATGGGTCCCTTTTAGGTGTTTGTTTACAGAACAGGGTGTAGTAATCTATTCTGTTTCTCAAACAACTCGCTGTGAACGGCCGAATGAGCGGTACGAGCGTTAGGTACTGCTTGAGTTTCGACAAATCGGACGAGTAGGAGCTTGAGACACGTCCATTTTGTTTTTAAATTAGAAAAAGGACTACACTTTTTGCGTTATAATAATTCAAAGGTTTTCAAAGGTTGTCTCAGCGTCTCACCGATCAGTCAGGGTGTATCGTCTTAGCTTATTTAAATTATTCTCTATTAATTTTATTAATAATTTTTATTATTATTATTATTTAATTCTATTTTTACGCGTTTTTATTAATTTCCTCGGAATTCATTAAGACTGTTTGATCGTAACAGATCTTAACTTATGGTGATACTCTGTGAGGCATCTTACCTGTGCTCTTGGTCCTGATATTTTTCTTTTAATCCCGATTTTAAGTTAGTGGCCCTTTTCGAATACTTAACACCCGTCACCGATGACATACAGGATTGTCAGAATTCGTTTAGGCGAACCTAACTATAGTTTTCGGACGGCTACCCGTTTCAAAGTTCATTTCCTCGCAGGATGCGTTTGCGTTCTACAAATGAGGCTGCAACAACTACTGGTCTATTCTGGCCACGAGCCACAGAACTTATTTGTTCAAGTTACTTATGTTTCAGTATTTAGAAGAAAACACAACACACAATAACAGCGCGGTTTGAGCGTTGAATACGAATCGTGCCAGTTCGCGAGTTGATAATTAGGCTTCTTGCGAAAATAATGCACAGACCCCGCGCTGTTGTGATAACACTACCATCCAGGTGCGTCAACGTGCCCCTTTTCAAAGTGCTCCATTTGGTTGGTTCTGTGAGCCTCAATTCTTCATTCACGCTTCGTTAGTTAGTCCGCTTGTTGATGCCAGCGGCACATGTCCCGTGCACGGATGCTACCTTTCGATGCTCTCCGTTTGTTGTTTTTTCCTCGCTTTCCTCGAACAAAAGGTGTAACTAGTCTCGCCTCTGGATGGCTCTTGGATGGTCTTTGTGTCGAGTGAGCCAAATATAACACGCGTCCACCGTCTGTAGCGTAACGCACAGGAGGAGTGTGTCGTTGGGTCGTTGTTTTGAATTTTTCATTCCACCTTGCGCTTTGGTGTGCACGGCCGTGCTTTGTAAATTTTTCTGACCCGATCCCGGGTGCAGGGCACACCGTCTCGACCGGCTCTGCCCGGGTGAAAGTCGTCTCCGCACGCGGCAAGGCACGTGGCCTCCGTTGTGGAAGACCGGGCGCCTCCACTATGTGCGCAACCATGCGTCTCCATTGTGTGCGGAACCCTGGAAATGGTACTCCGGGGAGAAATTGGAAGAAATTTTTCTCGACGGTTATCGATACACGGTAGATTTATTGTGTGGCAACATAATCCCACCCCTCCGCACCGGTTGTCAATATCAGCCACCGACCATTCCGCCGGCACGCCCGGACGGGGATATACAATTAATCCTTTACAACGGCGGGCAACTGGATGGCGCGCAGCGTGACGTTTGTTTGTCGTTTATGTCGCTCCTTTCTGTCCTAGGAGCCCTTTTCCGCTTCTTCTGCCCGTACGTGACGGCTACACGGATGTGCTGTGGCCACGTAAAGAAAAGGAACAATGAACGGCCGGCAAAGAGATGGTGGTGGGCTTTTTTTGTTGTTCAGATTGACAAACGATTATACAGGAAAAGTCAACCCATTTCGATATATTATAATTTCGACGAGCAAGCAAACGAGGGTAAGCAGAAAATGCCACAAAAAGACCTAAAGGAGTAAGACCGGCTTGATGGCGGCGGGACGGGCCTTGTTGGAGTATGACTGTTTGAGTTTGAGATTGAACGACGCAACTTGCGCAGTTTTTAATATCGAAAGGATTTTGCTTGTGCACTTCTGGATGTGGGGTCCCCATTCCTTGCCGGACTGGCTGGCTCGTGCCCGGAGCTGGAACACGTGTACGAACAATTTTTAAACACTCACGTAACCGCACAGATAATTGAATAACAATACACGTCCATTGAGCAAACACATTCACCCGCCGCCCAAGTGCGTGCCGGGTGATTAGGTCGGCCCAAAAGTGTCTGCAGCGAGGCGAGGCGGTCGAAGTTATGTCTTTATTTGACTGCTGGCCCCCCCCGGCAGGCAGGTCCAGTGTTCTTCGGGGGGGCATCGATGTGTGAGGCACTCAAACGTGTGTTGCAAAAATCATTTTCGTGTGAATGCTAAACGCACGGCCACGCGTGTGGTGTGCCTTCAACGTCGTCACCGTCACCGCAGCGAGGCTGAGCTGCGTCGCGTAAGTGATTTGGGGTTTATTTTTAGTTAATTTACGAGACCGGAGCGCCGGAGGTACTTTATGGGCCTCCGTCAGGCCAGGCCGAATGTTTACCGAAGTAAGTTATTTGGTACCGTACCGCCGCACCGCCGCATCGGCTGGTCCGTCCCGTCCAGCCGATTGGCGCTTGAGTGAGTGAATGAGGATGAATGTATGGCCGGAAACGGCAGCAAAGAACAATAAAAGAGCCCGACACCGGCCCGGCGGAGTGCGCTCGTAGCTGACTTCCGTTCGACGTAGCAGCGGCACCGAACCTCTGCGGTTTGTCCGGAATAGGCACAAAAAGCTGAAATATGAACATACCGGACTGCGAGCCGGGTCGGGCCAAGGTGGCGTTGTTACAGTTGGCAATGAATGGGTAAGCAGGTTTGGTAAATTTTCATGAGAAAACGGTCACCGTGTGCTCATGTGGAGACGTTTTTAGCTAAAATTCATTCCCCTTGTTGGGCGGAACTCGGAGTTGGGCGGTGCACTCGGTGCGGAGGTGCATTGGGTTCGGGAGCACATTTAAATAACAGAATTTAATTAGCATTTTTTAGCAGAGAACAACAGACGCAGCGGCGAAGAAGGATGCACTCGAAGATAAGGTACCATTCTAGCGGTAAGTTTGTAATAATTTATGAAGCCTGTGATTTCATTCGGATCGGACCGAGTCGTGTGGCGTCATTCTTGTTATTCTTCCGTGGCTTGCTTTAACTGAATGCTTTAAGCGTGTGGCTCTTGAACACCTACTTTACGTCTCTCAGGCGCCTTTGAGTTTCAATCGAGCATAAACAACGTTTACATAAAGTACCCGTTCTGATCGTTACGTTTGGTTTGATCCTTCAATCCTTCTCCTCACAAATCTATCGATATCTTGTTGGCTTAAGTTGGCTCAACAGTCGTTCGAGCATAAGCACCAATCAAACAACAGTTTAAAGTTCAGAGAAGCTACGGGCTCTTCACCGTCCAGCGCTCGGAAGCATCCCTTGACTACAACCCTGGGTGTTCATCGGTACCCCATGCGTTGCTAAGATGAACGCGTGAACACGAACGAGAGAGTGAGAGACCGATTCGGGGCGAAAGGGACAGCGAGTGAGCTTTCCCGAAGCAGGCCTCGTCGTCGTCGTCGTCGTCGTCGGCGGTTAAAAACGAACACTACCACCCGAAAGCCCTTCAGTCACCAGCTGGCAGTGGTTCGTGTTGGTTCGCCGACCCCCGTGACACGAGCGCCGTGTTACTTCGTGTGTTTTCCTTTTTCTCGTCCATTTACCCGCCCGGTTGCCGGTTGCCAATCGGTGTGCGGGCTCAGGAAACGGACTGTTTGCCATTGTCCGACAGGTAATAGTGGTGTGCAGTCGGCCAGCGTCGTCGTCTTCGTGTCAAGGGCCTGTGACTTTGTGACTCGGGGTGAGAGGCACCCGATCGCTGTAGTGTCCCGTAGTGTCAGGTGGTTCACTTGCGGAGATCACCGGCTTCCGGTGATGCACTCCGAGTGCGTTGGCGGCCAACGTTGTGACGTTTGCCCACAGAAAGGATGCGAGCGAATCGTACAAGGAATAGTAATTAGATTGTGAGCCGAGTGTGTGTTGTGTGATTACAATGTATCGCCGGTTCTAGTGGTCCTTCAAGGGAAGGGAACACACTTGAGCGGCGAGCGACTGCGCAAAAAAAAAGAAAACAACCGCCACAATGCAAATGGAGGCGCCTGGTGCTCGGTGCGCGGTCTGCACTAGTGCCGCAGTGCCAGTTAGTGCAAAGTGGCACATAATTGGGTGGAGGTCGTATGCTAATTTTCCGGTGACGCGACGGCAGCGGTGAACATTGGTGGCGTCGCAACCGAGGAATGCTAATTAGGAGTCGGCCGCGTCGGGCTCGACGATAGCCTCGACGACATGTCGCGCTACGCCGGTGTTTTGGGAGCCACAAAAAATGGTAGTGCGGCCTCCCCGAGCAACAAATGGAACACTAAATAAATTTACAAATTAACGTGGCTCTTCGTGGGGCACTTTTCGATGCCAACCAACAACGGACCGCTGTGTACGGTGCCGGCCCGGAAAGGTTTATCAAGATGCTCGTCTTAATGCTGCCTCGCTCCGGCCTTGCAGCACGGCTGCCGTCATTAATCCACATAAATTTTGATTACGTTACCATCGCGCAGCTGGGCCAACATAAGCACCGTGCGGCCGGGTCTACGGAGCGTTAGCCGTGTACCAACGGGAAAAAAGCGCCGCGCATAGAGTATGAGCCCCGAGACTTAATGTGGCCCGTGGTCGGTGCCTCCTCGTGTTTGTGAATCGCGTGCTGGTCTAACGATCCGCACTCGCCCGGTTTTTGATTGGATCTCTCATCTTGGCCACGAGTGCCCGGCGAGCGGGGGACGAACGAATAACGCAAAAATAACGGAAGCCTCGAACATGTTGGGCCAACGGCGAGAACACGGATACGGAAACAATAACCGCTCGATGGTCGCTCCGTCTGTCCGAAAACTGCGCGCGAAAGAAGACGCTGTAATCTCATAAAATTGTAGTAGCAGGAAAATGAAATTTACACGCGCTCCCACGCCCGATAACGGCCCCACAACGGACCTGCCCCTGGCCTCTTTGCACCTCCGCGCGGCAGGATGTTCCCGGGGGCAAACGGAACAGCACGGTCAACAGTGAAGCATCGCCCGTTAACGTCCATCCTGTCGCGCCCCCCGTGCCCGGTGTGATTCATGTGGAATGTGAACCGACGGCAGGAGTCGCAATCGTAAGGATTAACCCCTCGAGGGCACGGACACCGGGGCGGGGGGCACCGAGAGAGCAGATGATTAATGCCCTCACATCCATCGCCGTTACATTCCTCATTCAATTGCGCTCTTCGCGCTCCTAATGTTTATTTATTTTTTTTCTCCCGTGTGACCCGTGTGTCTGTTTCTATTGTTACGCCAGACCGCCCGGTGAACCGTTCCCCTGTGAGTGTATGTGTGTACAGTGGGTGGATGCTGGAGCATTTGCATGCGAATGTGAATGGAGTGTGATTTTTTAAACCCGGCCCCTGCGGGTTGGATGATGCTCTCGTGGGCCCACCTTGTCCTCGGCCTGGCACGTGCATAAAGCGGTGCGGCGGTACACAGGATACTCCCAGGGCCGGTTCCACCGGGTATGTGCCGTTCCGTTTGAGTGTTTTTGAGTGTATTGCGTGAGCGTGCGCGCGCGCGCGCCAGACCGCCGTGTTGTGGTATGGTGTGAAAAGGAGAGTGTCCGGAAGCACTATTATCGCGACGAAGACACCGGAAGTGCTACCTACGGTTCCAACCCGACTGCTTCTTCAACCCGCGAACCCAACCCGTTGGCCCCGGAACGGTCAACCTTCTCCAAGTAAGTGGCACAAAATTTGAAACAAAAACGGAAACCACCGGGAGTTTCCGATGATGAGACCAACGGGAATGATTCGAGGGCTCGGGTGGTGGTGTGGTCCAAACATTTGTACCCAACAGTGTCGTCGGTTCCGGTGTATCCTTTTGTGTGTGCTTGTGCCGAGCCTGGCAAAGATAAATGGGACCCGATTTACCTTTTCCTTCTTATCGTCGACGGCGTATCAAAAACAAGCAACGACAGCATCCATTCATTCTGGCACCCGGAGGCCACGGATAGGCGCACCGGAAATCATCCACCGAACGCCAGAAAGCGTTAGCATAAACAATGGGCGCACGGTAAAAACAACGTCAACCACATTGGAAAATATTCAAACTTTTCCACTGGCCTCCGGAAAGGGTGGATTTTATGACAGTTTCGTGCAGTTTCGGCTCCGGTGGAACTCTCTATCCGCCTGTTCGCCGATTGTAAAGGATTGGCTTCCGGAGCCAACCGTTCGAGGCGTATCTTACGGCCGTTCTATGCTGGCATTCTGTAGCCTCCTAGCGGAAGCAAAAGTTTCTCGCACGCCGACCAACGTGCCACGCTGACAGGTTACAGGAATTATCTTTACGTCCTTGGCCAGTGTCCTGCGGCTCCGCGGCCACGATTATGATCCGAGCATTAAAGCTTGTTCTCGGTACCACGCCAACGTTGTCGTCGTCGGCGGCTCTTTAAACATTTCGGGCACACACTTTGGTGCACTCTTTATGACCCTCTCGCCGTGCTGTTGGGTTGGACTTTTAATGACTTCAAAGGGTTAACCCTACCCTCTCCAGGGGTGTGAATGGAATTTTTGTTTGAATCGTAAAAGGTGGCCCCCGGAGCATGGACCGCAAGGGGGTGCTCAAGGACGCAGGATGCGGTGCTGTAAATGTGATGAATTTCATTAAGGGTTGCTCCCTTCAAAAGGAAGGCAGGCGTAACCATTGCCGTGGCGTGTACCGTCGTGATCGTGTAATTGGCTACAAAAAATAATAATAAAAACAGGACAGCGGACAGCGCAGCAACAGCTTTGTGCTTTGCGGTGTTGGACCTGTTCCAAGGCGATCGTGCCGTTCGTGCTGCGGTGAACTGATTGGTGAAACGATAATTGTGTTACTCTCATTCGAACGAGACCCGCGTTGGGCAATCGATTTTTGAAGTAAATTTATGATTTGATCGAAAAGCGAACCACGGCGGTGTGGTGGAATGATAATTGGTCACGAAATGTTTCACCCAATCGGTGTCCAATTATCGCTGCACGATAATTTAATGTTGCCACTTTTGATGGAAACGTTGATTTTTGTTGCGTGAAATTTTGGTTTCAAGAAACGCGGAAAATATTTTTCCATCAGCAGTAGAGTTTGGGGTTAATTTGATTCGATCGTTTTATTATATTGATCGACAAACGAATTATTATGAACAAGTTAATATAGCAAACCAAAAATAAATACAAACCACGGAATCCAACAAAAATGTTTATCACAATTAACTGTGTTTTAAAACAAAGTTAATCTTGTGTTTGCCTTAGACATTTGCCATTATAACTGAGACTTGTGAGCTTTGTTTAAAAATGTTGGTTTACTGCTGGTACAAAATGTTACAAGCACAAGCAATGTTAAATCAAACATTTGTTGACTGTCAGCAAAACACAAAGTTACTTTCAGCTTTAGAGTTTGTAATTTGCCCTTCGTTCGAGTGATTCAATCTGCACTTTTAATTGGCTGCCATTGTTCTGTCTAAACTTTGGTTCAATTATTTGATAAGTGACAGATCATTCATATCACGATTAATACCGATTCCGAGTCTGTCAGCTACAGTTAAAACGCGATGGAATCGGTTAAATTAATTGTACGCCCAACGGACCATCGGCTGAAACGATAGTGGAAGTCCATTGGCAGTCCCTGGCGCTGATAGACCACCGGAAGTGTGTCAACGATGACGAAGGTTTTAATCATGTTTTGTCGTTCTTTCGGAGCATAAATTAAAAACCATAAACCCTTTCCATAGAACATCGACCAGTTCGGCGTGTTTTGAAAAGCTTAAAAGGGCCCCGCATGCAAGATCAGCCAAGGGGTTTGGTTAAATAGTTCCAAGAAATTAATTATTCGCCTTCCGATCGGTGAGGCGATCCCACAGGTCAGGAAATGGAAACAGCACTTCCGTGTGAAGCCGACGCCGCTTTTTAGGGGGTGGGTTCTCATTTCTTAGCCCGGGCGCGGGAAGATTTAAGAAGCGAACCCCTATCGGCACGGATTGAATCCCGGAAGGAATGGCCGACACCACGGTTGCGGTGGGCCCACATTTCTACCATCAATAATTAATTGGGCCACGGGGCCAAGAGGTCGCCGTCTTTAAGCCACAGCTGGCGGCCTCATCCTGCGTGCGTTCACGCAGCTCTCCCAGTGTCTCCGCTCATTAAGGGGCCGGATGTTCGTCAAATATTTACAACCATCCCGAGGCGGGGCGCGTGGCGCGGACTCTCGGCGATTGAGTTAGCGATGAAATGGTACGGCTAAAACGGAAACTGGTTCCAGATTGTTTACACTCTCGGTGTGTAATCCTTGACGAAAATGATGGCCAGCAGCTGTCTGTCGTCTGCTGGGAGTTGATAGAATCTCCTGCTGCTCCTGGTACCGATGTAGACCCGTAATTGAACCAGGGCCACCCGGGCTGACCGCTGAGCGAGACGCGATCCATAAATCATGCTGGTGGTGGCTGCCAAGCCGATGAAATTGTTTCCCCGCGATGCCAATACCCAGGCGGCATAAATCTTGCTAAATCTTGTCCGAAATTGGATTGGTTTGTTTCGGGTTAGTTGTTCCAGGATTTTTCTCGCTCCTTTTCCCAAAGGCACTTCGAGCGGGACGTTTTTCTGTTGGGAAAAGTTTTCGAAGTTACACCGACCAAAAAAGCGATTTGCACAAAACCTAGGGACACGCTCTCTAGTCTATCATTAGGTGGTGGTTGTAATCGGGTCACAAACATCGTTTAGAATACGTTGACTCGATGGTCAGCAGCGCGTCAGATGTATAGACTCACCATCACGATGAGCAGAAATAGAGAAGCAGAACGTCGAAGATGCTGAAAGGACGTTTCGTACGTGACCAAAATCGGAGCACGCAACTAGCGAGCCCCGAGGGACCGGCGAATCACTCACTTGACGCTACACAAAATCTGCCCAACGCCAGCCCGGCGAACGAAAGGCCACAGGGAAACGTATAGAATAGCCTCCAATAATCCGCCGGTAAAGACCCCGGCGTATCGTTTTGCTCGGGAGGTCCTTCCTTAAAAAAAGTAGCATCCGCCATTTTAGCAGCGCAATAGCCAAACCGCAGACAAGCTTCGTCGGAAGTGAAGGTTTTGAGAGAGAGAGAGAGAGAGAGAGAGAAAATAAACGACCCAATCTACCAAGCGTCTATGGCTGGCGGTAAATTTAATGCTCTTTTGAGCTTTAAGCATCACCGACCGTTGCCGATCCGGTTCCCGGTGGAGCTACAACGATTACCGTAAAAATCATAACCGTAACGGGGCGCGCCTACCTGGCCCAATCGGAGGCGGCCGAAACAATGTTGAAAACGAAATATGGTCCTCTGAGAGAGACTCGGGCGAGGACATCCGGCTCTATCGACCACTTCCAGGCGAGCGAGTTTCGTCCATCTTTGGCATCATCATCGGCGTCGTGTCTTGGGCCGGCCGCGAACGTCCCCCAGAGTCCCAGGGAGCGCTTTATATCGCCTTCTGACACCGTGCCACAATTGGGTGGCTTTTAAGTGGCGTTCCGTACGCCCGCTGCCCACTGGTATTTATTATTCACTGCATAAAGCTTCTCATGACCTGTAGGAGTAAAAAACTCGAACCTCGGCCCAATTAGATTCGCCCATTTGTTTAACGGTTATTAATGCACTTTGTCGAAAACTTTGGAGCCGTCGGAGCCGAGTTTTTTTCAGTTTCAGATAACGGATGCAGAGTACGCTGTCTGTTGGGCTTGATGGATGCCTCGGCGCAATGGTCCATTAGAGCTGGAAAATTGGAATTATTCTTATTACACGTATTGTTGTGTAAGCTGCTTAACGGTCGCTTGTGATTTATCTGACACATCACGATCATTGATAGCCAAGAAAAGATATTTGATTAACAAATCGAATTAAACTACCCACTTTCTTCGACATTATAAATTACACAAAATCCATTTTCTACTTAACTTATTACTTTAAACAAACACGTATTAAAGCCCCATCTTAATGACACCTCGTTTAGGATTTTCTGTATACATTTAATAATATTATCAATTCAGCCAACTGACGTTGAGTGGAGAAAGTAAAATTGGACCTTCCCACACTGAACTGAAGCCAAGCAAAAGCAGGCGAACCGTCTTGATAACATCACCGATAAGAGGTTATCGACGAAAAGGGTCGTGTTTTTATGTTTGCTGCCTAAGCCCCGGATCCAATTCATTTTGCGCTACGCAACGCCAAGCCAGGTAATGACATGAAGGACCCGGCACGGTTCCGTGCGTTGTTTCCCATTTCCGGCGAAAAAAGCAAACATTAACGAACCACATTCTGGCTATGTGTGTGCGTGCGTGAGCCTCCGAAATCAACCGACAAACCCGGCTCCGGCCTCCGAGATCCGAGTTTGCCAATAATTCCGAACGATTGCAAAGCCCGATCACCGATCGCACGATGGAGACGATTCTGTAACGAGGACCTTTTTGCCCGGCACACGACTTTCACCTCTCGCAGGCTGCGCGTACGAAGCAGGAATCGGAATCGAATCGAGTCGGAGGAAATTATGAAATTGAATTTTCTTTGTTCGTGATTATCTGTAGAGAGATGAGGGTTACGTCGTTACGCTCAGCGTCGTTTCCTGTTGTCATCTTCCACGGCGTTAAGGTTTCCTTGTTTTATCGATGGCTCGGATGGACCGGACGCCGGCGTGCTATCCGAGGCGAGGACAGACACTGTTTACTCGACTACCACGGCTACGAGTTTGTCGTAACCTGCCGTTAGAATTGTAACTACAGTCAAATAAAATAAACTGCTTCACCGCTACACGGCACAATAACAGCAATGGTGCGGCTTGAGGCTACAAGAGGTCCCAGTTCCAGTGGTTCTGTGTTTTCTGGACCCATTCTTGGGTTCTTTGTTGACTTGCCATTCGTTGGTGCTGCCTGGCTCTTTATTCTCGACTGCCGACTGGAGCTAAAGTTAACACCATCACCGAGGCTTTCGGTGCTCCGGAGACCAATTTAATCTCACCAGCGCGAGCATCGTGTTCGCTGGCGGTGAAGTGCAGTGTAATTAAGGGATTTTTTTTGATGCTGAATTTATAAATCAGAACCACCGTAACGTGACGACATGACAAAGAGCGTCCCGGAACTGGAGTGCAAAATGAACAGAGCAAGAAACGCCAGAGCCGTGCCAAGTTTTTCGCTTTGAAAATGGAAGCCTAGAGGGCGGTGTTAAAAGATTTCCGGAGCGATTGGAGCGCGTAGCGAGAACAAAGCGAACCGTTTCATGCTGCACCGCTGTAACGCTGACCTCTGTCATTGGATTCGAGCCCGCTTCGGCACTTTGGGATTAATGGCGGAAAATTGGTGTTACTTGAGAATTTTCCGGCCGACTTGTGACGTTTTGAAAAGTCTTTTTTTGCCCCAAAGCTCAAGATGACAATACAACAAAAGGGAAGTAAAAACGGTGGCTGCCTTCTGGTCACCTTACGGGAAAACAGGAGCACCGCATATGTACCTTCCTTACGGGCCGGGCTTTCACCGGATTTAAAGCACGTTTTTGGATGGTGATTCAATCTGGGGTTTTTAAAGCCACCGTAAGCTTCGCATCATGATTTTCCCAGTTTTATTTGATTTTCTCCAATAACATTATACCGAACGATTTTGTTTGAGTTGGTAAGTGAGTTCCACGGAGACGGAGATGCGTCGTGTCGGGAAGAACCAACATGAAAGAGATCGCATATCGACTTACGTTTAATTTCAAGTGCACCACATGCTGGGTTCTCGGTAAAAGTTTCACTGCTTCGCAAGCATGCTGCTCGTCCATTCCTGTTTCTTTCATGTGCTCTACAAAGCGACTTTTTTGCGTTACGCTGAATT
This sequence comes from Anopheles bellator, assembly GCF_943735745.2. Lineage (NCBI taxonomy): Eukaryota > Metazoa > Arthropoda > Insecta > Diptera > Culicidae > Anopheles > Anopheles bellator. The sequence continues at coordinate 52,763,850 of NC_071285.1, read as the reverse complement.
TACTGTCCGTGTCTTTCCAAAAGTTGGTTCGATCAAGCGGTTTGTTTGATGATTTCGCGCTCCTTGGTGTTTCACATTTTTCACAGTCTCATCGACGGTATGTTTTAGGTTTGATTAAACGTATTATGTGGGGCCGTTGTGTACATAATACGAGATAACAAACCAAATTATGCTCGCGTTACGGTCGTACGCTGGGGCTCGGCATCGCTCGCTTGATGATGAACAACCTGGACATCGATTTGGTGTATGTATCCTTTAAAATTTGATGGAATGGTGTCATCAATTTCCGGCGTCAAGAAGCGTCACCCTGTTTCGGTGTTGCTGACAGAGCGTAAGTAAATACGGTGGAGGCGCATGGTTGTTCACGGTAGAAAAATGAAGGATATAAATCCGTTTCCAAAAGTTATGCTTGTTTTAAGATTGTTTTCATATTACGATGTACACAATTTTACGGTATATTTCATTGTAACGTTGTATCACAGTTCAGCGAATAGTTAATCAAAGGAAAAGGAAGAGAAAGGTGATTATTATAGTTATGTTTCTAGATTAAAAAAAATGAATGGCTACAGTAAACGTATTATTGTGTAAATTACAATAAATCAAAACTTGATCACCATTATCGGCCAGCTAAGTGAGTGTTTTGCCACGAGGATTAATTCGAAAAAGGACGCGTGACGGAATTCACAGATAATGGCGGAACACAACAAACCACCTATATCCCAAATTGCATTCACAGTTGCATTCCCCGTTCACCAATTGTAATCCAATTTCGATTACGATTCATAATCAGTCTCGGAGAGCCTACCGCCTGCGGGCTTACCGACGGTGATTAAAATGCAGATGAGCGAAAAGCAACGGAAGGCACAAAAAAGCTCACTCGTCATTAGCATACCGATCACAAACAAGCGACAGCTCGGCACGTTTATCGGGACCAACCCGGGGCAGGCTTGTGTCGTCGGATTTTTTCTGGGCAGAGTGACAGTGAAGAAAACAACAGTCCCATCGAATGGGAGGTTGACAAAAAAGGACTCTATTCCATTCCGGGGCCGGTCGGGGATCGATAAATAATTTAAAATGCAAAAACAATCATTCATCCGTCCCTGTTGCCGTATCGATTGCGGAGCTTGTTTCTACTGTTGGTCTAGAAGGACCAAACAAACACGCAAAAGAGGGCAAGGATTGAGCAGGCCTCCGCCATGGCTTTACAACGTTTTGTTTGCCTTCCGTCCGGGAGAAAGAAAATGGGAACCCACGGATTGTTGCATGAAATGATTAAATGTAGCTTAACGTTAGCTTGCCTCGTTGTGAAGTGAAGAAATCTCCAAGAGGGTTGAATGGAAAATTGATTCCCGTGCCGAACACGGTGCGTTGTTTTTTAGCTTCGACCGATCCCGCTGTCAGGGTGTTTTAACAAAATCTTCCATCAGACTCAGACTCATTTGCAAAGTTCGGTTCATGTGCTTATGTTTCGCTCTTGGCTCGAAAACCGCCGCCAGCTTCGCATAATTTGTCTGCACACGCTGGAGTATGTGGAGTAATTGAGTTAAATTCGGTTATGTATCTTTCGGTGCTGGGTAGAGAGCTGAAAATCGAAAAAAGATTGTGGTTTTCGTAGAAACACCACAAAGCCACACACCGACCCGACAGCGAACTGTTTTGATAAACGACCAACAATCTTTTACAAAGTTGTTCGGCGGTTTCACATAATTTATGCATACACTTTTATGTGTTCGGTTGTTCCAAGAAGGTGGAGACTTTTGAGCTTTCTCCAGAGTTTAGAAGGCATCACCACTCCACGGTAAACTGCAGCACCCAGCCAACCGATTGATCAACTTGCGAACGGCAAAAACTGCGGAATAACAGTTTCCTCGGTGAGGTTCGCGGCGAGTCAAACATGAAAGTCGCCAAATGGCACCACTGCGTCGGAAATGGTGAAGTCAGACTCCTCGTTGGCGCAACGATGCCCAACGATAGTTGTGCTGCTGCGAACCGGGCATTCTAGGGGTTGCTTTCCACCGAACCCACATGTGAGGGTTATGTTTTAAAATGTAGCCTTCGAAGTGGGGCCAAAGCAGCACTGAAAGCATAACGACAACGGAGCACATAATCTTACTGCCAGTCCGTGAGCGTTTTGGGTTTCCTGCAACAAAAAATAAAGGCGCAGGCGGGTTTGAAATTCGACTGTGTGAAGTGAAAAGTTCATTATGCAAATATAAACATCAACAGCGAGTGCCGCGAAACCGGGGTTTGAAACAAATGTTTCCTTTTCCCTTTCTTGGACCGCCAAACTTTGCACCGCGCGATGCTGTTACACTCTTCGCACTCACCGATGGCAGCAGATCGGCGCCTGTCAGAACGCTTATCGCGTCCGTGCTAAAGCGCTGACGATATGTGTACCGACACTCCGGCCCGAAGCACGGTGCCGCTCAGGACTCGGCACCTTCTTCGTGGCCATAAGTAGTTTCGGTAAGCACCCTTTACCTGCACCTGAAGTACTGGATGATGAGATGATTTTGTGATGCGCTCGACGCTGCACCACGGCACACGTTTGGTGACGGCCCGACCCAAGATGAAGTGCCGTATGTTGTCGTCAGCGTCAGCGATACACTCGAGCACAGCATTATGCATTAAAATTTCGTTCCTTCAATTTCGTTGCCCAGCCACTCTGGTTGACTTACATTTTTCATCAAAGCCACGGGCTTCATACGCCGAACCAAGCGGCGGACGAGATTCCGTACATTTTCCCACGCCAAAGTGGATTTGTGCATTACCCTCTCGAGCAGAGCATGTGCTACAGTACCGGCAACAGTACCGAAAGTAGCAAAACGGTTAGATTTTCAAGAGAGATTTGAATACGGCGAAAATGTGACATGCATCGGGCGAGTGAGAGTTAAATAGCTTGCCAATCCATCAAAAATTAGGTGGCTAGCATTGGAGTATTAGAAGACACTCAGAAGATGCTAAGTTTATTTAGAGCCAATAATGGGTATTTTTGACAAACCAGTTTTGCCACGGATTTGATGAATGCCTCCAACGATAGTTTGTGAATGGGCTGATAATAATAAGGAGAGTCTAGGAAACTTTAATAGATCAATTTTGGTCCCAGCAACGTAAAGGACAACGTACTGTACCGGGACAGTCAGAAACGTATTTCCATTCGCGGGGAGAATAAAGAATCGGGAAATTTATGGGAAACCCGTGCAAATTTCCACTTGAAAGCCTGCGAGTGTAATAGTTTCCGCAAGAAACTGCTCAGCATAATGTCTCAGCGGCGCGCCAAACTTTCAATCCTATTTCTTCGTTACTTCCGGCCCGTTACACACCACCGTCGCCATCGCCGCCGCCGGAACCTCGGCTCCAGATGGCGGGCGCAACGCATTAGCATCGGCAGAGCGACAGCCCTCGGCACCTAATCGAGCCACTGATTTATTCCATTTGCTCCTCCTCGGGTTTCAATCTTGGCGCGAAAATATTTTCCACCTGCACGCTCCATTTAACTCCGTGAAGAGATCACGAATTCGTCTTAACGCAGAGTGTCGAGAGCGCGGCAGAATAAATACATTACTTGTACCGTGACGACCGCTCCAACAGGATCTGGAGCTGGTGCATCGCAGCTGGCAAAAGCTTTTGCACGCGATGCAACGACGACGCTGATGACGCTGCGAAGAGCACTCGCCACCAGAGCCGTCAGGATTTGCGTCAAGAACTCTCGACCGAGAACATCTTCCCCGCCCCGAAGGGGGTTGATCAGCCCCGGCCCGGGGAAAGTGTGTATCATCGCTTCTCAATCTAAGCTCGCTCCAAAAACCTTGTGACATATCAGGGGCCGTCGACGTCACCCGGAGCCGAATGTGCCCGGGGAGCCTTGCACCCTCAAAAAAGCTATCAAATGCAGTGACATAATCGCCCGCCGGGCTGCCTGCCGGGCCGGCGGATGATGCTGATGACGATGATGATGCACTCGCTGGGTGATGTTGCTGCCTGGATGGCCAAAACATTATTCGCGGTCGGTGGGGCGGGTCGGTCGGCTTCAATTTATTTCCAACTAGTGCCATCTTGGACGCCGTGGTTCGCGCGAGTGGGGACAATATTTCGATAACAGTGAAAATGTTGCCCCACTTTATCATGTAAATTGAGAAGATTAACATTTTCACGGCACCCACTTCGCGGGCACGGGGACCTGGTTATCGTTTCCGGTTGGGCGCATTTTCGCCGTCGCCAAGATGGATGTTGCTGGTTTTGTGCCGTTCTCGGAGTTTCCACGATACTCGGCGGTCTCGGGATGAGGTGGTAGTTTCAATTTTGATGAATGTGCTGTAAAAGTCAAGCCCGATCTAAGCCATGGACTCGCACCGGAAACGGCCGTGACTCTGGTGGTGCCACCTCCCTTTGGTGCTTCATGTTTTCGGCGAAACAGACATCGTCGTTAGACAGTCCATTGAAGTCGTTGTTTCGAGCGGATGAATTAATGTCTGACAGAGACGCCGGCGCCATCGGCCGTGTTCGGTGATGGTAAAGTGATTTATCTTCGCCATCTTCACCGATTGATTGGTGATAATTCTATCCTTTCATTCATGACGGTTAGCGAACACACCCAAACACTGAGCCTCCGTCATGGTTCATCCCTTTCCGGTATGCTTAATTATGAGACGCTGCAGGGCGAAGCGTATCGATTGCCGCCACCGGCGTCGGGTTTTGAATGGCTTTAATGCTTTCGACTGTTGATTAATCAATTCGCATTCAATCATGTCCCCCGGTAGCGCAAATTCCGCCGGGCGCCGGCGGATTGTGCCGACTTTATGGTGAAGATAAAATCGGCCGAACGCTTGCCGGGTTGGGATTCGCGGAATTACCATCTCTCGTTTACACCGTGACAGTAATTTCCGGTTCATCATCCGGGCCCTTTGATGAATGCTGCTAACGCTCGGAGTTGTCCGTTTATGTTGCGCTTCATTTGCGCCAGAGCAATTCGAAGCAAATTCCGATTTGGATACATCAGTCGGCGGAATGTTTCCAGTCGGGATGACAAATTATCCGCTTCAGTTGCTCCGACCCCGGTATGGAGGTTCTGCTCAATGTTGGGAATGCAAAGAGTTTGAAATCAAAATACCGTTAAAGAGGGTTCTCACTCCCATTCTGGAAGGTTGATCAACACACAGTTTAGTTAAACAAATAAGCTATGGTCATATGAACGCAGTCCCGGCTGATTGACCTGTTGATGGAGGTTATTGTTGAATATTGTTGTGCAAACAAACTTTACTGTGGGGACGATGGGAGAGTAAAGTCGACTGGACTATACGTGGACATGGCCAACGATCGTAAATAACCAGTCACGTATTAATGTTTCTGCTTTATTTATTTGATTGTCACATGAAGGAGCCTGATTTATGCCTCTCGGCAAGTCTCTCGTTTAATGTATTGTAACAGTACAAAATAATCTCATTTGTCTAGGAGCTTGAAAACCAAAATTGGGCCCGATATCTCGACGACTGAGTCCAGGCATGACGACCGGGCATATGCTTGATGCGTGGCCACTCTGGCTGACTGTAATTAACACTGGATTTCCATAGAGACGAATGGTTCTATTTTTGAAGTGGAAATCATTTTGAAAGGTTGCTTATTGCGAATCCGGGTGGTTCTCGATATTTCCATGCACACAATTGCATCGTGCGATTGACCGGAATCGTGCGATGAAAGTAGGTCAAAATGTTTTCGCTTTCCATTGAAAGTTGATGAGCACACCAAACAAACGAATTGCTGAAACGTATCATTCCCGCAGGAATGGATACCGCTCGTATAGCCGGTACCGAAACTGCAACCGAATTTGGTGGTTTAAAAAATACTGCGTCGGTAACTCACAATTCATGGCGCCCGTTTGGGATCCTCCACATTTGCGGAAAGTCTCCAAAAATCACCCGGAAACAGGAAACTGTGCCAAACGCGCAGACCAACTCCGAGCTGCACGAGCTGCATTAAATATTAATTTTCTCGTTCTGTTTGCATCAACTCACGGGACCGCAAGTAGCTGCGGAGTTCGTTTCATTTCATTGGAAAAAAATGTTACCGAAACGTTTACCATTTAGCGACGGAACTAGTATGTTGTAAATATGTCAGGCCCCGTGCCAAGTGTGTCGTGTGCATAATTGTGCCATGAAATACTCTCACTCGCGCAAGGGACTTGCTGTCAGGGAGCCGTGGACTTTTGCGCGATCGCAACCGCAGCGACACTCAAGAGCTGAATGGTTTTGCTACCGAAAAACACGTGAAAAATATCAAAAAAGGGAAGGAAATTTAAAATATTTCTTCAGCCGTTTATTCGTACGATGGAAACGGAAAACTTATCAGTGGCTGGGAAGCTTTTGTTTAACGCAACAGCAAAACAAGGGAATCCTTGTACGGTGGTTGAGAAAATGGCCTTAATAGTCAAGTACCTGCTGATGGTGCCTATGAATCGTAATTATCAAAACTGGTAATTGCAAAGCTCGCACCTTGAAGAGCTTTTCTGAGATAGTTGAAACTAATTGGCGTCAAGTCAGCCACTTGTATTCCATTGTTGGTACGAGAGAAGATGGCGTTAAATGGCAGGGAACAGCGCTGGGAAGAAGCAACTCAAGCTTGATTTTAGTCCATTATGCAATGCGAAGAAAGCTATCGATTCAACTTTTAAAAGACGATTACGTAAATAATAATGCATGCAAAGCATTGACTGCATTATTTATTACCAGAATAATAATAAAACTTACTAAATGCATATTTAGCTAAACTTCAAATTTTAGCTAACCCAATAGAAAAAAGGATTTCATGAAACTTAAATAACTTTCATCGACGTGAGTTCTTCATTTCCTACGTAATTTTTTATGCTGTTGACTTGCTTGAAAAATCGAAGGGAATGCTAAGATCTTTATCATTTTTGAGTTACGCTCTTGACCATGGCCAGTGAAAAATATGTTATTTTGCCAAATTATTGATATTACAATATGTAGAAACACTATGCCCATGTGAAGAAACATTGAAAAGCAAGACATTTGGGCAAACCCGTTGTCTGTTGGCTCACAAATTATTCCAATTCACCGAATGAAACCACAAAATTGAATACAGCACTCTAAACGACGGGAACCCCCAACAGCAACCATTCGAAACTTCCCGATCTTCGCGCCGCTGCGGCGTTCTTTTGCCAGCCCTCGTTCAGTTCACGCCGTTCAACTGGCGGTGATGTCACTCTGTTTGCCGCGGCCAACATTCCAACCGGCGTATCGGTGACCACGGTTTGACGATTCCGTGTGCGCGAAATTAAATATGCAAAAGATCCCTCGCTTCGGCTTTTGTGGCGAACTTTATTTTTATGCCACCACAGGCGGACCGGGCAGCGCGGAGCATAGAAAAATAGGGTTTGATGACGAACGCGGTAAAAACGATCCACCCAGTGGTTCACGGGTTGTCCTTTGGCCGCCGGTGACCGAATGGTGACCGTTTTGAGGTTTAAACAAATGTCTCCCCTGTGGTCGGGGTCGGGACTAGCGTGTTCGGGCGATGTAAAGGAACACACGGTGGCCCGTGCCAGGACCTCCTGGCCTTCAGGGACCTTCGTGCCACCCCGAAACCACCACGGGGAAAGCCACAGCTTAATGCATCCCTACCATCGTCGGCGTAGTTTGCCTTTGTCCCTTCCGGCTAAAAGGATTTCCCGCTTTCGCCCAATGACCTTTTCCCTTTGTGGAGTCGCATGACTAATGAGCGGCAAGCGGGACAGGTAGCACCCGGAGGATTGTGGAGGGGGGGAGGGCCAGCAAATACGGGACCGACCCCGTGAACCAAACGTGACGTAAACTGGTGTGGTTTCCGTGAGCGAAAGAGTGATGGCAAGCGCCACCGTCCGAAGTAGGCCAATCCACGGAGGCGGCATGCCCCTTTCGCACCTTGCCCCCGGGCTAACCTATGGCCCAGTGGTCGGTTTTAGTGGCCCCGTGTATGTGAGGTAACCGACGGTGAGATTATTAGTTTTATTGATTTTCGTAAGCCTCGCCGCTTTGTGTGGTGTGGCCCCTGGCGGTACTCGACACCGGCTTTGGGGCAATCCAATAAACCAATCAAACCCGATCCGGCCGGGCGAAGGCGCAACTCCCTGTTCCGCAAATAGTGTCGGCCCGGCGGTGCAGGCTCGGAGTGCCAATCGTGGTTCGAAATATGCTTCCGGTAAAATCTAATAAAAATGGGAGTTCCGAATCCATCGGTCCGAAATAACTGTTGGACTTCCGCTTCCGCGGTTGAACCGATTGAAAGAGAACGTTAAACTTTGGCACTGTTCCCTGGAAACTCTATCCCTGGAAAAGAGGATAATATTAGGGCTAGAGCCCCGATTAGAAAGCTTTGCCATCGAAATGAATGCAAGAAGCATCCGTTTTCGTAGCAGTAGCACGTTATTTGCACAGCGTGTCAGACCGCGGCCACGACCACGGGCGATCGGGTTTCTGTTTTAACGAGGGTCCAGCGCAGCGTAACCTCATCTCTGTAAATTAGATCAAGGATTGACCTCGGTTTGACACGGGTGAAATGCGGTACCCATGCCGCCAGCACCGAAAACGTGATCCCGAACCGTCGGTAATCCTAATGAAGCGAGCCGTCGAATGTTAATCGTACCCGTGATGGGCCCCGGGCACAACATGGCCGAGGGCTCTGCTCTGTGAACTAGTGGCTTTCGATGAAATTGGACTCTACCGGCGGCTTTCGATGGGATTACCCGTGCAAAGGCAAAAGTAGAAAAAGTTTCAGGTCAATGTTACAAAAAATAAAAAATAAAATAAAGCAGATTGAGCCGAGTTTAATCGGCCAGCGGGAGCTTACCGGCGTGAGCTTCCCGGCCGTGGCCGAAGGAATCGATAAAACTGCAACCATCGACGGAGCGTGCCGAAGGCGGCAACGGCGGCTAATGGGGTGGCTTTCGAACCAGGGTCGGTTCGAAACCTGGGGGCAGCCGGAAATTGTGTGTCCCTTCCGTACCCGGGTGCAGCCTGACCCCTGCGGGCAGTGCTGCGAACACGGAAACAACATCGAAAAATGGGCGGGGGGAAATGGCCGGAAAAAGGTTGACTGGCAAGAAATTGATGGTGATTTATTTTATTTTCAGTAAAATCCGAATCCGACCGTGCCGCGGTGCGCGGAGATTGGCAGTTGATTACGTCGGAAAGTGTCGACGATGTTCGCTTCGCCGGCTGCAATTTTCCCCCCACGGCTGTGAAGGCTCCGTCTTGGAACTTTCTTAGCGGTCGGTCTATCGATCGAATGGCGCTGCCGGGAACGGCGCAGGTGTTGAAATGAGCGACACATTATCGTCGATTTAGAATTGAAAGACGATAGAGATTGGGTTGGGTAGATAGCAAACTTTGCCGGTTTAACGACATCCGGAAGAAAGCTGCTGTATAAAGTTAAGCAACACGAAGATGGGATATAAGGTTTTTGTGTGCCGTTCCGTTCGCGAAAAGACTTTCGCAAAGTTTGTTCACTTTTTAAACTCGTGTTCGAGTTCAATTGAGCTTTATTTGTGACCGTGAAGTGGCCTACGTCTAAGCTTTTAGGGATGGAAATCTAAATTCTTCACAAAATTGTCTATCAACCTTGGCTTCGGTTGCCTGTTGAAAAGTCCGATAGTGTTTGATACGATTTGTTTGAACACTCAAAACATTAACAAATTCAAAAACATTAAAACCCGATTTACGCCTGAAGGTATGCAATTCCATGAGTTATTTTTTATTATGTGCCAACTTGTAGTCCTTTTCCCGGCTTTTTTGCAGCTACCAGTTCAGATTGGCCAATAATTGCTCAGACGAGCCTGAAAATGGAGCAGAATGAATGATTGAATAACAGTGTCCGATAGGCTAAGTGATGTTCTTTAGAAACGTGTCCATAGGGTATAAATCCACCGAAACACCGAACGCCCAGAATAGCTCCACGGACCCTACGCGGACGTGGATTTTGTTTATTTTCACGCGCTACAAAAAGAATTATGGCCACGTTCCCTACGTTACACTCACGCGCTCCCGTTATCGATTGTCAGCGAAAATTAAACATGCCGCCCAGTAATGGCCGTTCGATGAATCAGCGTTTATTTATGGGCACGCAACGGGGCTAGGGGCTTATCGTGTGCTCTCCTTTCCCACGGCTGCACCGGTGGAGGGTCTACTATTTTTTTCCCCACCAGGTGAAACATAAAGCAACCAGCTGGTTGCTGTGGACAATATGGCCCCGGGGATGGAAACCCACTGTGTCAGCACTTTCGATAGCGCTTGGTTTGGCTCCGATGCAATGGCATCTTCGGAGGGGCTGCAAAATGGCATCAGTGTGCACCTGCAGTATGTGCTGGCTCAGCAGAGATACCATGTTTTTTTGCTGCTGTCCGAGTTTGCGGTGGCACGACCATCGGCCAGGAGACCAAGGCGATAAGTGCATCTTAATGGACTTTATTTATAGTCAACCGATCGCCAGAGCAATTGTTCGCATGATTGATGTTTTGTGTAGTGAAACCGTTGCGAAACGGGCGAGCTTTCAAGGGGACACATACAGTGGGTCAGTACCTTGGCAATGGAGCTCCCAAGGTTGGGAAGAAATCTCGACGTGCACGTCGTGTGATGTGCGGTCATCCGTAAGTTTACACTTCAGTGGGCAAGCGAATCGATCTTGTTGTTTTGTGTGCATTTTATCCTAAACGCCGAAGCGCACGAGTCTTTATTGTTGAACCAACGTTCGAAAAGAGGCTGCAAAGGGGCTGGTGCGTTGGTCCGATTGGCGACTAAGCAGGAGCCTTGGCTTAAACCTGTGGGTCCTCAATCTTGCCGGCGAACAACATTGTGCCCTGAGTTTCGTCCTCGATGAAGAAAATGAACGGTCGGTTGGCGGTGAAAACGTGAACCCCATCGCCACCGAACTTGTTGACCAGCTGGATTTCTGTGGGTAGACAAAACAATGGTAAAACGCCGGTACTTAGAGGGATCGCTTCTGGTATTAGGGTCGCTATTGGCGTGTTTACCTGTTGCTGCGTAGGCTTCGCTGCCCAGTTCGTTGATGGTGATGCCAGCCTTTTGGAAGATCCTCGACACGCGCACCTCATTCCGAGCTCCAACGCCTCGGGCAAGCAGAGGCAGCGATGCGCGTTGGGAGAAAATTTCACGAATGCCCATCTAGAGATTGCAGGAAAATTAGATCGATCCATTTGCGATGGTTCTGGCGTCACTTACATGCTGGAGGGGTTCGTTCAGTTGTTCGCTGAAATCGATCTTGAACTTTGGAATGGTCACGTTGACCTCGCGCTCTTCCATGTACCAGAGGGCAACGTGCAGAGCCTCGTTGGTCATGCGCTCCAGAACCTCTGTCACCGAGGTGTCCTGGTCCGGGAGGATGAAGAACATGGCCAGCTTATCACCACGGTACGGTAGCCGCAGAAGCTGCGCCTTGAGCGCGTCCGAATGATCGTAGTAGAACTGGCCGTTCTGCTCCATGTACTGCGCAGTCGAGGGCTTTCCTTGGCTCCGGTGGAATGGCTGAACGTTGTTGGGAATCTCCGGGAACGGGTACGACCACAGGCCTTTGAAGTAGATCACGTTGATGAGCGTGATGACGGCCCCCTCGAGCGCGTCTGGCGAGACGATCTCCGTTAGCCGCCCGTGAGTCGACTTCGACACCCAGTTGTTGATGGTACCGGCCGCCTCAGAGGGGTTCGCGTACGACACCTTCTCGACCGAGGCATCGTAATGCTCCTTCGCGATCTGCACGTACTTGTTGATCACCTCGATGAAGTCGTCCACGAAGAAGTTGGTGGCGATGTTCAGATCGAAGTCTTTGTTCTGTCGCTGAGCCGATGCAAGCAGCTCCTTGTAGAAGGAGCGCGTTTGAGGGATGTCGTTGCGAATGACCACTCCCAGCTCGCGCCTCGTGGCCGAAGACGAGTTACCGAAGTTCGTGTCGGACGCCTCGTAGATGAGGGTGAGCAGGATTTTCACCGAAAACGGCGACACGATGACGTTCGTTGTTTGAGGTCGGAATATTTCCTACACGACGATTGTAGAGGGAATAAAACGGTCCTGGGTGCGTGAATAATGGATCACCACAAACGACCGACTTCTCTGGGCTTTATGTACCTTCAGAAACTGCAAATCGAACTCCACATCTCGTTTGCTCTGGTATGGCCCACGTGGGTATTGTTGAGCGTTTGTGTCAAGAAGTAAAAGTGCCGAATCTAAAACAAATGGAAAAGTAGACATTTTTACACACTTCCGGTGGAATATGTAATGCGGGAATAAGGAAAACTGGATAGAAATGTTGCTTCTAGCAGGGTCACGGTTGTGACCTCCAATGTTCCTAGCTTTTTCGTAAGCGAAAGATTCCACTATCGATCCACTCGGCCGTAATAAAGCAATTCCAGTTAAACTCGTTTCTAGCCGCCGCAGCGATTTGACTTCTGCTTCTGCAGCTTGAACTCTAGGCCAATCGAATCATTTGCACCGGTCGTTCCATGTTGAGCAAAGCGTTGTTTGGCTATACGAACTCTAGGGAAGGAACCGGGAAATACCGGTATTATCAGTATCGGTTAACGGGAATCCCAGGCTGGCCGCGCTCACGTACACCATCAACCATGTGGGTTGAATTGTTAGTTTTGCGTATATTTTTTTGGTCCGCCTGACCGCTACATGACATCGATCGTCGTTAATGTTCTTCATGGCACTGTTGAGAATTTGATCTGCCGATCATTGCAAAACGAGATTGACCACCTTTTGCGGTTCGTTTTCCATCGCTTGTGGCCACTGCCAAATGATGTCACTTCGTAATGGACGAACACCGGGCAAATGCAGCACTGCACAGGAATTCGACACAGTTGTATCTTCGGGCAACGAGTTCTGGTAGAGAAGCAAAAGACTTTGCGCGTATTTGTATTAACCAACGCGTTGGAAGCGCTGCCCAGCACGAATCTTTGGTGTGGTGGTTTGATTTGATGAACAGTTTTACCAGCGATCATCGCGACCTTCGCCAGCGAGGGTCACGCAAATAGGGAATTCTCACACCACAAGTAGGTGCTCTGGTTGGGTGGCTGATGTTCTTATCTGTAAGTTATCGCTACCAGCTCCTGGGAATGGCTGGCTGCATGGAATGCTTTAAATCCGGCGATCGATTAATTAAAAGTATGTTCTCGGTGTTACAAACGAATCTCTGGGTGTTCTCTGAGCATGATCACTTACAGCACAGTATCGCGAAGCTTAACTTAAGCATGGCTGAGCAAACCCGCACGGGAAAACACTGAACGAACTGCACAACGTGACGGCCGAGTCGAATCTGGTTGCGCGATCGCGCAGATCATCTGCTTGGGGTCGCGATCGTTCCGATTCTACAGTGTATTGGTTGCCACTTTGTGACCGAATACCGGTTAAGTGAGCGACCAAACGTTGTGGATGCGCTGTTTCCTCCGTTTGATGACAAACCGGTTTCAAGATCAACGATGGCTTCCCTGAGAGACGACGATCACGTCTCAAGCGGAGTGAAGCGTGAACTAAGGAGTGTTCATCCGGTATAATAAACGTCTCGCGACAAACAAATCGGGTTTTCACAAACAGACAAAAGAGAAGCAAATATTTGGCTAGTTTTGACACGTTTTTATTTGCCGCACCATTTGGTCACTTTACGAAGCCGGATCTTCGACTTTCCCGGCGAACAGCCAATTGCCGTTGCTTTCGTCGTAGATCGTGAACAGGAACGGACGGTTCGCGATAAACTTGGTCGGTTCGTTGAGGATTGTGAACACGAGGGATCCTTCGGTGGCTGCTGTGGCTTCCGTTCCCTGCTCGTCCACCAGGATGCAGCTTTTCTGCAGTATCGTGCTGACCTTTAGGGGAGTAGCATTGCCGCGTGAAATTAGCGTGAGTTCGGCCTGATCGGTAAACACTCGACCGAGTCCGACATTTTGCAGGCATTCCCGAAGCGAGCTTGCGTAGCGGATGGTAAACTTAGGCAGTTCAACTTCGATCTCTTCCTCTTCCAGCCGGGCCAGTTCCTGGTGGACGGATGCTGCCGTTAGTCGCTGCAGCAGCTGGCCAAGCGTCACCTGTTCGTCCGGAAGTATGACGATCATCGACAGGTGGTTCGCGTGGTACGGCAATCGGAGAAACTGAGCCCCCAGCTGTTCCGAACGCCGATAATGGAAGACGTGATCGCGCTGTTTCATGAAGGTGGCCTTTCCGGTGCCTTGCCGACCGGGAGTGTGGAATGGTCGCTCAGCGGTAGCATTCAGTTGAAACGGTACCGACCAGCTTCCCTTAAAGTAGATCGTATTGATCAACAGCAACAGTGTGTCACGTAGCGCATCCGATCGCACCACGTCCTCGATCAGTCCGCCAGTATTCTGCGCGATCCATCGATTGATCTGTGATGCGGCACTGATAGCGTCACCGAAATCGACAGCCTCCGTTGTCGCATTGTAATGAGCGCCAATGATGCTGAGGAACTTTTGCTTCACCTCAATCGAGCTGTCGTGGTAGACGCGATCGGCTATCAGCAGACCACTGCCTTGCTGACTCTTGTACCGTAGCAGATCGTCACTCAGTTTGCCAATGGCCTGCGGGTTCTCACCGCTCAGTGTTCGATAGAGATCGCGCTGTGTTTCGGAAAGTGTACCACTGCCTTCATACAGCAACGCCAGCATCGCCTTGATCGAGATCGGCGACAGCAGCGCGTTTCCCGGAGACTTTTGTAGGACTTCCTGTTTGCGAGATCACGATACTCGGATTTAGAAGAAAAATCACGTCAGAATGACTGAACGTACCTTTATCAAGTCCCAGTCGAACTGATCGTTCCATGTTCCGGCGAATGGTTCGTAGGCGGAGGCGAATCGATTCTTGATAAATTTCCTCTGTGCTGCTGCGCTGGCCACTGAAACGAACGATGTGAAAGATGACACGGAACATCGGGCTAGGACACATTGGGTGTCAAACAAATCCATTAAACGTACGCGTTAATAGCAGGCAACAAACCAACCCCCGTCCGCGAAGAGAAGCCATATCCGACCGAATGCTTTGATTTGCAAATGACTACTGATACGGAACAATCGGGCTTCCTGATACAGTTATTCACTGGGTGAGTTCCCGCTGGGGATGAACTACCCCGGGGTGAGAAATAGAGAGTCGTGACACCGTGCCGTGATCTCAGAGAGCAAGCATCGTGATGCGGGAACCAATATGATCACATCAGGCGTAAGACAAGTGCTGTTGATAATCAAGAGTCGAACCGCCGTCCAAAACGAACCAAAACATGGCCGGTAACGACAATTGCCTTTATTTGAACGGTTAAGTCTGAGCAATGACACTCTATGGCCGATAAGTAACTGCATAAACATCGTCCTTAACGTGGCACAGCTGGCGCAACAAGTTTGTCTCAGTTTCTGTATAGTTTGGCATCTGAATAGAATTGATCAGAGTTGTCAGACCAATAGCGAAATAATCTTTTGGTCCGGTTTTGGAATGTCAGTCATGTAAAATCTACTCCTATGAACGACCATACTGTTCACTGGATGCAAACTATTTTTTAAAAATAACATTTACACGCCCTGATCCTGTTCACTCCTAGAAACTTCGCAGTGGTAGTCGTCAATACCTTATCGTACTGATTGATAAGCTGACAGAAAAACTGAAAATCCCCAGCTCACTTCCTACGAAACTGGTTGGAAAGTCCATGAGTACTTTGCAACAAAGATGCTTTCGTTTATTTTGTTCCCTATTAAACTTAGTCACTAAAGGAACGCAACGATTGTCGATTACTAACTCGCGAGTGGCATAATTCCGGGCGCTGTCCCAATTCGTGTCAGTCGTTTGTTCCTCGGCAATGCGAGCTGGCTGCTAATGGTTTTAACAACCCAACTCTAAGCGTCAACCCTGACGCATGCTGACTTGATTGTTGCTAAGTGGTTGGTTGGGACGCAGTGTTCCCGGTCGATGACTTACAGATATTATTCCAAGGTAAATGCTAACCTCAGCTTGCTAAATTTCACCCAAACTGCCTTTCTTATGAGCATTGCGAGGCCGTGGAATGGATTGGTTATCTTAAAGCTAGTACAGGCAAGACTCTCCTCCGCGCCGCATACTCCTCCGCGAACCCTCGCTATGTGGTCGTTCTTTGAGACGGATCCAGCACCTGTCCCACGAACAGGATTGTGCTGGTTTCCTCGTCGAGAATGTAGAACACGAACGGTCGGTTCGCTTCGAAGATGAACGGATCGCCATCGTAGCCGAATTTATTGACCAGTTGAATTTCTGTGAAGCGGAAAAGGAACGACGCATTAGTTTTCTAGCATGTCAATAAACATGGCTCGAGGTTAAAACGTTATCAATAGCTCAGCTTTCCAGGCTACAAGGGTGATAGTGGACGGTGGCCTGTTCTGAACAGCATCAATTCAGCACCGTACCTGTGGCGGCGAAGGCAAGCGTTCCCTTTTCGTTGATTTCAATGCCTACTTTCTGCAAAATCTTCGATACCTCCAGATCGCCAGTTTTCGAGGAGTTACTGAACGAAGAAAGCATCGGCAGCGAAGCGTTGCGTGAGAAAATTTCGCGAATTCCGAGCTGTAATCGGGAACATATTTGAGTAAGTGATTTAGTAAGCTGCCCATCGGCAGTCCAACTTACGCTTTGCATCGCCTCGTTCATGAGTGTGCCAAAGTTGAACTTGAATTTTGGTATAATTACAGTCACCTCTTCCCGCACGAATCGCTTGGCGACAGAGTCGAGCATTTTGGATGACAGGCTGGCGGCAACGGTTGCCAAGGTAACGTTCGGGTGGGGCAGCACCATATTCATGCTAAACTGACGGCCCTTGTACGGGAGCCGCAGCACTTGCGCACCCAATTCCGTGTGGTCGGTATAGTCGTACAGGTCTGTCTGGTGCATAAACTGTACCGCGACACTGGCGTTGGGCCCGATGTGGAACTCCCGGTCGTGCGTATGCTCGTCAAGGAACGAGTTCTTCCAGGATGCCTTCAAAAACAGTACGTTCGCCAAGATAAGCATTGACCCGTGGATGGTATCTGCGAGTGGAGATGCACGGGAATGGTGATCGAATTTAGGCGATCCGAACAGTGTTACTGGAGCACATTTTTACCTTCTTTTACCAGGTCACGGATGTGTCCCTGTGTCACCTTCTCGCACCACTGATTAATCCGATCGGCCGCCGCCCGTGTCTCGTTGAACGACAGCCACTCGAGCGAGGTACGGTACGTACGCTCGAGCCGCTCCCTGTACTGTGGGTTAAGCTTTCCGTGTGATTTGTCCAGAAACACCCGGGTGCCGATATCGAAATCGTAATCCCCGTTCGTTTTCTACCGTTCGGTGGTGGAGGACATGAAAAAGATTCACGATAGATGAGTGGCCCGCGGGTCGCGATTGAGGGTTGTGCCTTCGCCGATTACCGTGGATGCTTCCAGAAATTGGCCGTAGAAGTCACGCGTTTGGTTTAGATTCCGCTCACCCAGAACGGCCTCGAGCTCGTGGCGTGTTTGCGAGCCCACTTCGCTGGCTTCGTACAGCAGCGTCATCAGCAGTTTGAGTGAAAACGGTGAAAACACCACATTGGAGTCCTCGTGTCGGAACACTTCCTATTGCGAGAGGGCGACGGGTTCGAGATAAGCCGAGTACGGTGGGCTAGTTGGAGGCTGACACTATCAACCGTGCAAATATACCAACCCGAACCAGCTTCCAGTCGAAGTCATGCAGAGTGGCATCTCTTGGAGGGGGCCCTTGCTTTGTGGCACCGGCCGTGCACATTGACGCCGCCAGTATTAGCAATGCATCTGTAATGAAACCAACCGCGTCTCATATCAGTACAGTTCATCAGTACATAATGTTTGTCCCCGGGAACCGTGTGCACAAAGGTAAATGTTCCCGTCCTGTGGTACCCTTCCGGTTGTAAGGGTGTAATTTCCGTCGAAAAGGGGATTCTCTTAAAGTCCCGTTGGCGTACTAGATCTAGACCGTGCTGTGACCCGGTTCTGGGTCGAATTGCTGGACTGCAGCTCCATGTATTTTGATTTACTCGTCAGGCGCCCGTTTTGTTGCGCGGCCAATCGCAAGGCAAGCGACCCAATCGCGTGGTGTTTGGCGTAGTTGTAAACAAACAAAACTTCCCCAGCCGAGCTGCTACGGTGGTTTACCCGGACGCAGCGCTGAATAGGTTTTAAGAATGGACCTCCATTCGGCAAGGCATCTCGATTTGAGGGTGAACGTAAGCGGCGCTTCAATCTCCTAGCTGTACTAGTGAGGGCCACTTATCAGTGCGTTACGAAAGATGTTTTTGACATCTTCGGTTTGTTGAGCAACCGGTTCATCATCTCTTTCGAATCCCGCCACGCCAGACCATCGTAAATGGCCGAATCGTCTACGCTCATGCCGGAGCCCGGTTCCCCGAATAGTTGGTCCCTCCGGACGGTGCCGTTGACATCGGATAACCTGTTTAAGAAAACCTGTTACGGTTCGCGGTACACAGGGCGACTTTGAAGCCGGCAGCCCCGCCGACATTCGGCGTGTTCGTTTGTCATGCGATTTTTTGGGGCTTCCCCAGGGCCGTTTTGGGCACGCTTGACGGGAGAGGTCGCGCAACGCGCAAAAACCGTATCGGCCATGAAATCCGAGCCGCAGGTTCTGCGAGACTGGTGTCGCACCGTCACACGTCTTGACATTAGGCACGAGGAACTCATTAGTCACGACGCCTGGCTTCCGATCCGATACATAAACACTGCACTTGTCGGCGAAAGGGGGGAATTCGAGCCGGAAGGTACTTGCTGACGCTCTGACGTAGCACCGTGGGAGAGGCACAGATGGGAGCCGGGTACACGATTCGCGATTCGCTCACGATCGAGAAGGAATGCGAATGCTGGGCACGTAATTGAGTTCGTGGGCCACTGTGGGATGTGGGCTCGGCTAACGGTGATCTGTTTTGTGAGTAACTGCGTCGATTCTGGACGATCGTGGACAGCTTAGGTGTTTCGGAATTTCCGGCTAACACTTACACATTAGGCAGGTTGGGTGTAGCGAACGCAGCGGGACTACCATCCCGGGCCGGGCCATTGCTGTGGCCGAGCACTGTTTTTATTTACGTCTGCGCGCGAACTGCGATCACATCCGTACTGTTTCGTGTCCGCGCCAAACGCACACACCGTAACGGAGAGCCGCACACCTGGGGACCAGCTTGACCTTGCCGGCGAGATACGGCGATCGTGAAGGTGCGACTGAGCGAGGGGCAAAACCGAGCCATACGATCCTCTACGGCGCGCAAAACTCTACTGTCGGCCTGTTTTGCAGAACGAGCACCGCACAGGGTTAGTCGATCGTTCCGGCGATCGTTGAGCGAGCATCACGCGTGCGGATGAACCTCTGAGAGGAGCGCTGGGACACTCACGCAGCATTCTCACGTCGGAAGCAATCGGTGTGAATTGGTTATTCCACTATCGGTCATGCTGAGCGCAGATTTGAGACATGATCTCGCCGCTTGTTTGCTTCACTAATCAAACTGTGTCGTGGCCGTCTACGGAAAGATTACCAACCAGTCTGCCAGTGGAAGCGGTTGGGTCGTAATCGGCTTGACAGAATCCAATCACGGCTCCGTTGATGTCCTCTTCCGGATTACATCACCGGCTGGCAATGTTAATCCGGGCGGCCGGTCATAAATCTATCTTGGTAAAATACTCTTCAGGTACCTGCAGTTTAAAGCTCCACGGCACAGCCGAAGCCGGTGACGGTGCCCAGAACATGGCGCCAAGCGCCTGACGTCAAGAAGCAGCGGGGAGAGGGAATTCCCGGCAAACTGAACAAATATTGGCCAAACAACCCACAACCCTGAAAGTGGAGCGCCGCACCATTAGCAGCCTAATTTAAACTCCATTGTCCCATTAACCGACGCCATATGTAATCCGTTTCGATAGCGCAGCTGTCCACCGGGCGGGCCCGGTGCGGAGATTCCCAAAATCTGGCCCAAAGCCACACGGGTTTGTTGACGGACCCCAACCGCGCCCCTCCCCCAGGAAGATGTGTAGAATCTTGATGCCTGAGAGGTGTTACATCCGTCCGCCGGCAACACGGAACGGCCACTTCTTGTTTGACGCTGCAGTGCCGGAGGGGTAATAGTCGTGTTTTTATGGCTCCCGCCGGGAAGGTGCCAGCAGCACCGCAAGCCACCACGATTGTCGGTACGTGCTGAAGTAAAGTTCTGAGCCTGGAGTGTCCGTGTTCTAACATTTACTGTCCCAAGTAGTCACCAACCCGAACCTGGAGTCACAACGGAGAACATGCACTTCTCACAACTCTGACGGTTGACGTGCGTGTCGGAGTTGCTACCGTGCAGCTATGAAGTGGCTGAGCCCTCCTCGGACCACTGGGCAAAGTTTTGTGCTCACTTCGTGGGCAAAACTTCAAATTAACTCCACGGGGTGCGGGACCGGGATGCGGTCCGAATACTTCTGTCCTAATTTATCGACCACAGCATCCAGTGTCAGAAAACTAGCGTCTTCGCCAAGTGTTTCGAAATGCGATTTCCGGAAACCCGCAGCCACCGAGACCGAGACGAAATTGCGAAATTGCTTGCCATTTTTGTGCCATTCTTGGTGTGTGCTCCAAAACTATCTCCGAGAGACCGAGAACTACCGACGAAGGTAGTAAAGCAATATTTTATTTCGCCCAGCCACCCAACGGATCGACATCGCCGGCCCGTGAACAAAGTCTTCCTTTGGGTCCGTTTATGTGCTTTAATTAAAGCTGTGGCCAAAGGCGACCACACTGGACCGGGGACCGGAGATTCACCGTCCATAGAGCTGTCGCCGTCAAGAGCGTTCGTGCAGCGTTGGTTGTTGTTCTCGCTGCTTGGGTCCAGTGCTAGAGGTCCTGCAAGTTCTCGAGCCTGTAAGTGTGAAGTAAACGTGCCCAAAGTCTTGAAGTGCGCTCGAGCCGCGCCCCTCACTCGACCTTCTCTTTCTCCTCCAGATCAGTCGTCTGCAGCGGCCGGTAGCGTGAGCTACTACTTTTTTCACCACTCCCTGCCACTTGACGCGGTTCCCCTAGCGGGGCGGGTTTTTTCCCCACAGAACTACGCCTCCAGCACGGTGTGGAGAAGGATGTGTTCTTGCGCCACTTGCGAGGCTGGGCCATGTTCGCGGGAAATGGAATAGTCACACACAATTATGTGCGAGCAAGTTCTTCGCCCCGGTAAATACATCAGTCGGAAAGTTTTGTTCCGGAACTGTTCGGGCGGCGGCGTTCCGTTACCTGCCACGGGCTTTCCGTTCCCTTGCGGAGGGCTTCTGATGTGGCATGTGGAAAAATTGGAAAGCCAAAAAGATGCCGATGCCGAACGGAGCGCGAAAGGAGCGCTTCCATTCTACGTTGGCCAGCCAGCGTGGCACAATCTGAGCAATCGTAAGAATGCCGACAGCACCCAGCAGGACTCAGCCGGTGCCGGGCCACAAGAAGAATGTGTAATTGAGCCATTTTGTTGAGCAAACGATTGTTCGCCTCAAATTACATAGTTCATTGTTAAAGAACCAGGATGCGGTCGGAGGCGCACACTCCGGCTCTGACTCTCTGTCCGAACACTCGGCACGGCACGGCACGGCACTTGCGGTATTGGTCCTGGACTCCCGGTCCAGCCGTGGCGCGGGCTGGTCGGAAGTTTTATGTGCAATCGGTGAAAATGGATTGGAATTATACGTGCGGGAATTACGGGGCTGAGATTAAAAACGGGACGTCTTAGAATGTGGGCACTTTACGTTTAAGTAAACTTTTAGAAGCGAATCTACTACCGGATCCGGGTTGGAGGGCGTACAGAGTACAGCCGTGACGTACGTGGGCAAGCCGGAGTTCCGGATTCGAGCACCGGTACACGGAGCAACTTTTGACCTTCGCGTCGGGTGTGCAGGAATGTGCAGCGCTTTTTGGAAAAAGCGGACCACAGCTGTGCCGTGGCTGTTGGGGCTGGTTGTGGTTTTAAGAATAATTTCTTGCCCGGCAGTGGTTACGCCCCGTGCCGAGCTCCAGTCCTGCGACCGGTGGGTCCTGCTTGTAAATGTTATCATTCCGTTCCCATAAGCGTTTGGGTGTGTGCATTCGGAACGTGTCTGGAATGTTGTGAGGGGCTTCGGTGCGAAAGTTTCGACCGTGATCAACAGTATCTTGGCAAAGGAAAAGCTACGCCGCTCAAGGAGCACCATCATACGGGAGAAGTGTTTTATCGCATCGCTACATGCCCTTTCACGTAGCTTATTGGGAGACGGCCCGGAAAGGTTCAAAGTATCGTGGAGCTGAACGATTGCTCACATGTTTAAGCCCCACCGGGGGCTGAGTTTATTTGTAGCCAAGGAGGGTTTCGTTTCTGGCACGTACATTTCGTTTAAGACGTTTCAATAAAAAGGGTAAAATATTAGCATGTATATTTATCAGAAACATGGAGAGCGATTGAATGATTATTTGATAAATTAGCGAACGGGTGGGCTCGTGCATATTGGAATTTACACTACCAATAACTACCCTTAGAAACCAACCATTGCACTCAAGTTGATATCCACTGTCAGCACTCGATCAACACCCAAAGAGAGATCATCCTCGCAACTAAAACGCAGTTCAAACACAGGTTTTAGAAAGAGGTCTTTGAGCCTTTTTCAGACAATTAAAACTATTTGGTAATGTTTTACACTAAGCTAATAATAATGAGCAACATTGGTAAACATTCAAAACACTGTTTGTACTTCCAATACAAATAGCCTAGAATCGTCCTCCAAAAATCCTCCCAAATGTTAGTTTTTTTCCGTAGAACTTTCCGTTCCTTGCACGACCCGAAGGTGGTTAACGCACCGCACAACTTCATTTGCAAATGAGTTTCAATTAGTTTCGGAATGGCGTTTCGCCATATTCATGCGTGCGACCAGGAGTTGCCCGGCGTCGACGGCAAACCCGCCTTGCCTAATCAGCAGACAAATATTATCATTTCGGATTAGGTAATTTCCATACCGAACCACACGACACGACACTCCCAGTGGAGGGTTTCGGACGTGGCCTTGGCCACTGCAAAAGTCAACGTCTATCAGAACGCACCGCCGCGTTGTGCGGCAAAAATTCTCCATCGCATCCTTCGGCAAATTAGATAATTCCTAGCTAACAATCTTTCACCGGTGAGCAGGTCCCAGCGGTCGCTGTCACTGAATAATGCATACATTATGCGGCGCATGTGATGATGGGGATCGTGTCACCCACCGGTCGTGCATGAATATTCGACACCACTAGCTCCGGATGTGACTGATGCCGCCTGCCGGGAAGCACGCAACCGAAGGTTGCGAGCAAGTTCTCGGCCACCACCTTGTCGGCCACCTTGGCCGCTAGACAAGACCCTCGGCCGAGCCGGCGGGCCGAATTATCTCCACAATCAGCAGCAATTTATGGATCGGCGGGAAAATAAAACACAATTTATAGGCAATAAATATAAATTCGATTACTTAGCGCCCCTCGAACGGCTCCGCGATGGTTGCCGCCACGGTGGTCTGTGGCAGTCAAAAAGGTTGACTCCGGAGCGACTCTGTTATTTCATTCACCCTCTTCGCAGTGGGCCCATTTGCGATGGTATTTTTCCTCATTTTTCTTTAAAATCCTTTGCTAAGCAGTGACTGAGGCCGACTATGAAGCAAAACGGACCCAAACTGCAACGATTGAGACCGTCGGGAGTTTGGGCCAACCAACTCTTCCGAATCGATGTTTGTGCTCGGCGATCACCGGTCCGGCCAATCCCGGCCACTTTGTGACATTCTGTGCTTCGGTTTTTGAATCTGTTGCTGTTTTTCGGACCCACCAGAAACCACCATACGCACACACTCGTGGTTATCGGGGGGGGGGGCAAATGGTGTGACAAGCTGTGAGAGTGGCGCAGGCCACGTTTCCACGTCCTCGCGTGGCGTAAAGGCTTTCTGCGTGAGCCGACTGGCAATTTGTGTCGGCCCAATGTTTTGCATAGAATCAGCATATTCTATTTCGTTATTTTTTCTATTGTTTTTATGGCTGGCCAGCATCATCTGCAAAACAAACTGACGGCATGATTTGTGCGACAAAGTGGATTGATATGAATTTTGTTCGCCGGACGTTTCAATGTTCGAAGTGTTTTTTGGAGCTTTTTTCTCGATCGCATTTGATGAAAAAGAGTACTCGTTAGTAAGCAAAGCTTTTATACGTGGTTCAGTTGTTTTAGGTTTTTATTTCAAACAATAATTCTTCAAAAAATCTTTGCAAAATGCTCCAAAAAGTTTAACATTTTTACTTGCCCTTTTTTTAAAAAATTTTGCTATGCCATTTAAGTGATGTTAAAAATTCCAGGCATTTCATTTACTTCAACTTCATCTTAAAGCCTTAAGCTTGGCCTCAAGCAGACAAATCCTTAGGCACATTTATTTTTGGCTTATTCAGTTGAATTTGTCATATTTAATTTAACACTATAACGTAATTATAATATGGCATGAAATTCACCTTTGGGAATGGCCTGAAAATTCCCAACTTATCGGCATTAAAAAATAACAACGTCTCCGAAAATAGATTACTGTGGGTCCGTTCCAGCTCTCCGCCGGACGACCGACATAAAACTGGCGTAAAATAAAGCCCGGCGCTCATAAAAAGACTCGCCCGTTTAAGTAATAATAGCTCATTTCTGGTGCCTGCTCCTGCAACACTGCCAACACTGAAGACCAACTTTCGCCCGAGCCACCGTTTATACTTCGAACAAACACCGGCTTCGCCTTAAAGATGGCACACGAAGAAAAGGTGTCCTTTTCGAACACAAACATCGCCCAAAAAAGCGGTTGGGCTTTAAGTGGCACCGAGTTCACCGGTTCGTTACCTTTTCTTTCGCGATTCGACAAATCGAATCGCACCTCTTCGCACCGCTGAGCTGTGCTCAAACTTTTTCCTCGCAGCGACGGTGGTGGCCGACAAGCTAATGCCACCCGAAAGGGCAAATCTTGAATCTGGACCAATCCACCGTAGGAACTCGCGGATCGAACCAACAACGGGCGCTGGGCGTTGGGCGGGCATCGAATGAAAAAGTTTCCTCTGGTCCTCCGAAATCGATCGGGTGAAGAAAGCAACTGGAGCCTGTCGCGAAGAAGCCCGCCCGAACGCTTCGCTACCTTCGCCCACGAACCGCCGGGTTTGAATATCAATGAAAGGTGGAAGGCGTCCTTGCGACGATCTTTCCCCGCGGCCAAGTTGTTGAATATTTTACGCACCTAAAGGAAGAGATGGAACGAATCTCAATCTACCGCCCGGGCGAGTGGCGAGTTTTGCTTGCATTTTATGGATAAGCGAATCTGCGAGAAAAAAAAGAGCTGAACCCGGAGTCGACGATCGCGCCCTCGGCCGCGGCCAAAGTTTTTGTCATCGATACCGGCTTGGGGCACGTCGTGGAAAATCACTTCACACGTAATCATAAAACAGCACAACAAACTTTCCACCCAACAGGGCGGGCGGGTGGAACAGGGCCAACATTTTCACTTCAGTGTTTGAAGCACCCCGTCGGTTAATTGTTAAAACTTGTTTGCAAAAATCGTGTTACTCCAAAAGTTGCTCTCCGTAGCGGCCCGAGCCGCTGAGGTAAGCAAGCCAAAGAGGGATGATTTTCCGTTCACTACCGAAGCCCCGATTGCCGAAGTTTTTTCTCCCCGAAACGGATTGCAAATTTGGTGCCGCTTTGGAGTGGAAATAGGAAAACGGGACAGAGATAGGCAAAAAAAGGCACGCACAACGCGCGTAATCCAACGTTATCGAATTTTCTTACTGTTTTTTAGCAAACAAATATTTTTTTGGTGGAAAATGGTGGCCCGCGGAAAAAAGGAGTCGATCTTCGTGGAAAAGTTTAGCGGCCAAGAAGTATAAAAATAGGAAACAAAGTGTTACTGAAAAAGAAGTTGCAGATTGGGCGCAAAAAGAGCCTATTTACGGTTCACGGAAGTTGGCTTTGTTGGCGTTCGATTGGCTTCCGGCGGGCCTAGTAAAGCTTTGGAGCTGGGAATGTTTTGCAAATAACATGATTTTTTGTTTCTCATTTTTTTCCTTACAGGACCATGTGGGTGTACGCTTTGCTCGGATGCGTACTGAGTGGGCTCCTCGACATCACAGCGTTTTCCATCAACACGGATAATCAGGTAAGACCCCAACTTGGGGCACAGCGGAGCGATGTTATTCCGTTTAACGGTTGGTTCGCCATCCTGTGGGCTGCCATATCCACTGTTGGTAGAGCGTGTTTATCGGAAAAAAATAACTCAACACTGAGGTTAGAGTGCGCCATTAGAAACAATCTTTAAATCTTAGGTCGAACGTATAAACATTATTTAAAAGAAAAGAGCCGCTGGCAGGCGTGCATCAGAAGCAAATGAACAGCAGAGAACATGGGCGCAACATTAGCAAGAGAACATGGGCGAGCATAAAACATACACCGAGCTTCGGTAAACAGAAGAGCCAAAAGTGAAAACTCCGAAACAGACAAGTCAACAATCGGTGGGATGTTTTTTTCTTCTTTCGTTCCTTTCAGTTTACGGTGGTTCATCAAAATCTGTTCGGTAAAAAAACGGAGTCCGTTGAAAGGCCACCACAGACAGAGACCCAAGACAGCCAATGTGGCCTGATGTGGCTACAAAGTTGTGGCAGCAGAAAAGTTTGCAGCAAAATTAATGGCTCACTTTTATTGTCTTTGGCTAGTGAAGTGGAAATCGCTCCGGCTTCTCTAAATGTTGTTTAATTAAAAGTTGCGCTACTAAATGTCGCACAGATTTATGCGAATGTCTCTTTTTATACGGCTGCCGATTGGACTGTGCTATCGTCAGTGAAGCTGAGAGTGGGCAAAATTATCGGTCATTCTCCTCAGCACATCGATTCCCCGGGGGCCGCATAATGGCCGCAAGACTTTATGGCACCGATTCAATGGCTCGCCTCGCAGTGAGTTGTGTCCTTCGATCTTTCGGCTCTGCACCGCTTACCTGCTCGCCTAGAGCTAATCGAACCAGGATATATGGTAGCGCGCACTGGCCACCTTAAATTGTGCTCCGTTTATCTTGAAGATCCCGGTTCCACAGTTCGCGTCACTCGACTTGGACTTTCAGCGCGCAAAGTTGCTTCATTCGGTTCGGTCGCAGAAGCCTTGTTAGGGGCCGCGCAAACTATTGTCGTATTTTTTCATCTCCAGAAACCATTCAAAAGACAAGCAGGAAACCAACCCCCGGTCCTGGGTGGATGGGAAGCCCGTGAGTTTTTCGGAACACACTCATACACACCGTAAATATGTTTGCCGCCACCATTCGTACCGAACTCGTTAAGCCCCGGAGCGTTCGGCGAACTTTGAAAGTGAAGTGAAAGTTATTGAGATGGTCAGGAAGTAAATTTAAAATTTTATGAGCTTCCGAGCCCTGGCTTCCCGGTATGGTTCCGGACCGACCTCTTCAACAATCTGGCCACCCCCGACCCGTCCCTTTTTTGGCAACCAACTCAGGGCTTGTATCGTTTGCGGTCGGCCTTCTCGCTGGTGGACTTGCTCCCAACAAATCCTGTACCCTTTTCGGGGCAGGACACTTTCTTCGCAAGTTTACTCGTGCCGGTGCAACCCGAGGACAGCAGCCCGACTCCGAGCGTCCCGCTCGCCAGCTGCATCCGCCCCAATATAGATTATTGAATATTTACCGCCCTTCAGGGGGCCAGATTATGGTACCGATGGTCGATTCAGTGCCACCGGCATCCGATGGCATCGTTTACTGTGATTGGATTATTGGAGTCGGGTCGCCACTCGGGTCGCCATTCGGCATGGTACGGAATCGAAAATACTATTATGTTTGCACATTTGTGACGTGCGTTGTCGGGTGAAAGGGCCAATGCATGCCGGCTGTTTATTCGAAAGTCCTTTCAGTCTGTGAGCTTCGCTTTGTCGGGCAAATAAAATGGCACCACTGGCAACCCAATCTGTGGTGCTCTAGTTTTAATGAAGTCTTCCGTTTTCCGTTCCAGGTCTACGATCCACAGATAGCGCTAAATTATGGTAAGTGTACTGGGCAGGATTGCACGTGAAACAATGGGACTGATATCACTGCGACTTGAATTAAACAAATTAATCAACAATCGGATCAGGCGTTATGAGGTCCAGGTACTGTAGTTATATCGAATGTGAGTGCTCGATGCGGTGAACGGTTCTCGAAAAATAGGAAACCCTTGTTTGGCACATAATCTTTTTCTTCCGTGCGAGCTCCACTTCAATCAACTCGGTGCTCGGTGCGTGACTCAGAAATTGTCAAGCACATCCTACGAAGATTGACTTTTGTCCTACCGTTAGGGCCATCCTAAACGTATCACAAGCGTCTCTGTGGGCTCCCGATGCGGTACGGTCGGAATATTGATTTGGTAGAAAATAGGGCTCCCAGCGCTGATGAAGGATGCCATCGATCTCACACAACGGAAAGGCGGCCATTTTCACGCATCACTTCAAGGTGGCTCGGCCCCTCAAGGAGCTGCGTGCGTGATACGAGCTCAGCCACAATGCGCCATTCGGTGCGGTTAGTCCTATTGCTTATTTTCTATCACCTATCTTTGCAGATGGCTGTACCGTGGGGAACGCGACATACTTCCACGGCGAAACGTTCAAACTCGATTGCCGAACGCAGTGCGTTTGTCAGGTAAGTGAACCAAGCGCGACAATATCCTTTGTATGCTTCCGCGGTGCCGGCCCCCACTCTACCAGTCCGCCCGGTAACGCAATCAATTCGGAAACTTTGCCGGCAAAGTGAGTGGGCTCATTGTGTTTCGATCGAACGCTGTGGGTGAGGTGCTTCCTAAAAAGGATCAGGATTTTTTCAAAGCGACGACGCAATATGATCCGGTCGTTAAGCGGTGATCCCGCCCCTGCCGGCACCGGTCCTGTAATTAACTACCGGCCATCAAACGGGACTGATAATTACATTTTACAGCCCGGATTACGGACACTCCAAAGGACTGCGACGTCCATCTGACTTTACAATGGGCGAAAAAAAAGGAAGGTGCGAAATTCGTGGGCCGCATTTCGATTTGTCGTCGGCAGTTTGTTGATTTTTCTCATTTTCGTCCGGTTCTTTTCCTTCTCCGGGTTATCAACATCGGCCACAAAACATCCCACTCGCGGCAGGTATCATCATTGCCTGTTGGTTTTTTTTTCTCTCACCTGCAGTGCCCATTCCGAAGATCGTTTCGGTAATTTTACTCCAAATTCAATCAGGGCATCTGTTGGAAGGTGCCCAAGCTGAACAACCTGAACTTTGCTGTCCGATCAAACAAAGTTCTGCCGAACGCGGACACCCATTTCCGCTTGTACTGGCCCACCGGTACTGGGTGGGCGATACGCAGCAAAGCGAAACCGGAAATGGTTTGGGGAAATTTGAATTTTGATCAGTGGCGAAACCGGGCCGGATATCGATACCCCCTTTCTATCCGCGGACCAGGAAAACCAATTACAAGATAGTCAATATTTGATTTGGTCCTTCCGAAGGAGCGACTGATCCTTCTGTTAGCGTCCCGCTGCTGGACCAACTTGTCGGGGAATCTTGGGAAACTCGATGGGAATTAAAAAACGTAGGTTGGTGGTGGCCGATTCTCCAACTCTAACTCTTAAATGGCTGCCAATGGAAAAAGGATATTTTAAGCGTGACTACTTTTATCTCCCACAGAATGGACGACACGCGTGCTCGACGCTGTGTCCACACGAGAACCTGCCTCCGCCCGTCGACACGTCGATCTGCGTTGCCCCGAAGCTCGTCGAACTTCCGGACCACTGCTGCCGGGTGTGGCTCTGCGAGCAGCCAGCCACTGATGGTGAGTACCTCAAAGTGCCCCCAAGGACGCCCGGATTAAAACGAACTATTTGTTTAAATATAAAACTGGAGTGTCCAAAGGGTACAATTAATGCATTCTTCGAAGGTAGTGTTTTAGTTTCAACTGTAAACGAATAGATCAAGCTCTGCAATTAATTAGTCTATCAAACAAACACCATAAAAAACCCAGCTCTAAGCCGTTAAATTAAATTTAGTGAACACATAAACTGAATCGTCGCCCCTTTTAATGGACCGTTTTCGGTGACCCAGCACTCGGCGTATTAAACTTTACTTGCAATGGCCGTTTCAAGCGCTTGCGTTCCGGACTTCTGTGCCGAAATCAGCACCCCTTTCCGGGGTGTCCGGGCAGCTTGTTTGGGGGACCGGTTTGTTTTTTTGTCTTTCGCAGCTTTATTTGGCTACAACATGACACTTGAGATTACAGACATTGAGTTCCGGCAGCACTCGAAAGTCAAACCCCGTGTCCGGTGTCGTATCGTGGCCCGTGCCCTGACGGTCATCGCCGAGTCGACGGCGAGTGATTTACGGACAGCGCACCGAACATAGATTTTTATGTACACGGATTTTCTAGCACCCACCCTACCCCCCCGGGAGGACCGTTTTTCATTCCATCTCTTTCGCTCTCTCTCTCCCTCTCTCACAGAGAGACATTTTTGGTGTTCTTTGTCCCCAGTTCCGTTTTCGCGCACGCCCATACATCAGCTGCGGTGGGCTGTCATATCTTGGGGCATCATTAATTTCGGTCACTTTCCGTATTGTGTCGTCGTCGTCGTCCGGTCGGTAGGACTACGTAGTTCATAGTCCTCCGCCCTCTGTGTGTGATATGATGTGGCCGCCCGTTTTTTTTTTTCGTAAGTTATGGATTTCTCGAGTACCTCTATGTCCAACAGTTTTTGCCTCTCTGTGCGGTTCATACAGTGGGGTCTGGCATCCTGCCTGGGACACTATCTATCTCTGCGTTTTCCGTGAGTTCTCCCTGGTTCGCATAAAACATAGGTAGCACTGCAGGTGTAATCTCATTCGTCCCCGCCTTCGGGTTTTCCACCACCAACAGTGAACGCCACCTGTTACAACTCGTCCACCAGCGTGTGGTCGGCGTGTTCGCAGAGCTGCGGCATCGGCACGTCGACCAGGAACATCACCACCACGCCCGGCTGCCAGCGGCTGAGCACGATACGGCTGTGCGAGAACCATCGGTGTGCGCGGTCGGACCATAATTACTACGTCGGCGGCGGCGGAGAGTACGTCGCCCAGCCCGGCGGCCACAGTGCTGCCCCGAGCCGAAAGCACCGACCGTACGAGGGCAGCACCAGCTACGCCGCGAACGGCGTTGCGCTGCTCGCCGAGAGCGAACACCGGCGACGGGTAAGGTCACCGTCCTGGACATCGCGCACTCATTGGCGCTAGATTATCTCCCAATGGCTCATTAGAGATAGCCGCCGTCCGCCGAGCGTTTCGAAGTAATTATCTAATGATTTGCGATCCGCGTGGTTCCGCTTCTGCTTCTTCTCTTTCTCCTGCGCTTAACAGAAGGGCCACGAGTGTCGAAGCATCCAACGGACGGCCGCGTCCCGGTTGCGGCTCGGGCCGTGCGTTTCGCGGAAGCTCTACCGACCAAAGTCCTGCAGCCTGTGCCGGGACGCCAACATGTGCTGTGTGCCTTCAATAACCACCACGATTAAGGTAGGTAACTCGCCCCCCCCGGCGTAATCGTTATGATTGCGGACTCGGTAACGATCGGCAACCGCCATTCAAAATGGACCTACCGTGGTTTGCGTCGGTCGGTATTAGTGTAAGGAATTAAAATTATAATCACTCGACACCAGCCAAATCGCAGCGGGTGACACCACCCAAAGCGAACCGGAAACGAGCCTAATTGAATCTGCCGCCAGGGGGCTGACAGTAAATAAAAAAAATGGCGTTAGATTTACCGAAACCGAGTTCATTTAGCTGCGGTTAGCTGCTCGCCTTAACGAACCGCTCGCCGAATAACATTCGTCGCCGTGAACTGCGATCAGACCAGAAACCATCTACCAGCACCTTTTCCTCTTCCCCACCACCAGGTGGAGCTACTGTGCCCTTTGAACTCGGGCGATCCGTTCGATTTCATCGAGCACGGGTACGACCTGTGGGACAGTGCGTCGATTGATCCGCTCGACCAGGAGATGCTGCAGTCACGCCAGATACATATCGAGAACCAGTTCGTGGACGTGCAGTGGGTGCTGAAGTGTGAATGCGGTCCAAAGGTAAGTGTCCCGCCAGAGGATGCTGCGGTCATCAGGACACCCGTGTGGCTTGTCGACCGTACCGACCTCATTAGTGTCGCTGGCCTGCTGCCGACAACGATCTTCAACACGTCACAAGGGGGACACACGGAAAGTATTCCGACCGGTCCGTGCCGGTCGTTTGGCCACCTTTGATCCGGGCTTCCGGGGCGCTTCACTCTCCTTCGTTAGGCTGTGTGTATTAAAATAAATTAGTTCATTTCCGGGACGAAGTACGCCATCGGTTGCCCGCAGCAGCGTCGCAGTGGTGGCCCAGCGGTGGAATGCGACGCCACTGCCCGGTGGAATAAATTACCCCCGATTGGCCTCTCCCGGGGCCACCTGGACCACTTACCACCAGCTCGAGGATGCACCGTGTCCGTGGGTTTACCAGGAGGTACATTTTTTATTTATCTCTCGGCCACAGGACCACAGTAATGCACACCGAGCCGTGGTATCTTGATGGTCCCGATGACTTCGCATTCGTACAGGGATTCCCCCCAGGGACGACTTACTTGCACGTGTGCGTGCATGTGTGATTGCGAAGTAAATCGCTGCAGGGACACAAAGTTCAAAAGGCCACTCTTTCGAGTCGAGTCTCGGCAGCTCGGGTACCGGCATTCCTGACGACGTTACGCAGGACCATTGAACACAAGAATGAAACGGATCATTAAGGAGGTCGGTGGCAGGTGACTGTGGTGACCCCCACGGGCGTAACGGGGCTCCGTGAGGAGTCTGGCTACTTCCTAGCGACATCTGGTGCTTCGCTCTGCGCCATAGATATGTTGACAAGCGCTCCGACCCCAGGAACCGAGTGTGGTTTCCCCGGTGAGCATATTTACATGTTTGCATCTGTTTGTTCGCCAAACCCTCCGTGGCCTCAACGGACCCGGTTGCTCGCCCACACTGCCAAGGAAGCGGCACGCGGCGTGCCCCGTGCTCCATTTGTGCAATCAAAACAATTTCCACAACGCCGTTCCGATCGCCGCCGGAATCGGTTTCCCCGACGGCGCTTGTTCGGCGTTCGGCGTCGATAAGGATGTCATTAGACCGGGGGGCTGGGCCGGCCTCCGAGCATTTTTCCGGATGCCGGGGTGCCGTAATATAAATAAAATCGAACGGTTAACGGTTATGGGCCGTAGCCGTATCCGGTCGAAGTTCTTGTGATGTGGTTGGCACCCTCACGTTCATCACCACCATCACCATCATCATCATCATAATCATCGCCATCGTCGTGACAACTTCAGTAGGCAGCCGCAGGCGACCGCAGCCGGGTTTGTGGTGTTACGTGAGCACCGGCAACACGGCCGGAACACGGCCTCGTGTTGGGCCCCGAGGTGAAAAATTGTGGAAAATTTTCTTGAAACTCTACGCTCGGCTCCGGTGCGCTCCGGGCTCAACCCGTTTCGCGCGTGATGAGGGTATCGTTCCAGGCGCGGCACGCGACCCCCTCGGCCCTTACCGTCGGAAGTTGGTTTTATTTTCCGGAGTGTTCCGGATGTTCCACCGCCAAGCGCTTACTGTCAGGATCGGGCTCGTGTAATGAAGCAAAAAGACTCGGAGGCCACAGAATCCGTTGAACGATAGGTGTACGTCACGGGAACTTCATCGTGTGTGTCCCCCCCCTAGGGCGGCGGCCGGAACGTGATCCTTGGAAATGGGCGCTGCAAAAGTAGACAGATGCCGACTGACTGGCTGTGGGTCGCTCCGCCGTTGCCGGCGAAAAGTGTCACAACGATTACATGCGGGTCGCTTTGTTATCAATCATTGTGAGTGACAAGCAAGAATCTCTTCGCCCAGGCAGCCAGGCAGGCGAGAAATTTGGGCCCAGCACGTGTGCTTGTGTGCTTGCCGGGGGCCACTGTGTGAGTAAGTTGATAAAAACCTCAGGTCTGAGGCTAGGGCCGGCAAAGTAGCGAGCTTACAGGGCCCCCGGCATTACCGGCACCAACGGGGTCGGTTTCCGGTCTTGGAGGGTGCCGTGCCGTGAGTTACGTTTATGGAAAACCCGTGTTACTTACACCGCCGGTGACTAATGACACCTAAACTGAGGACGGCCCGGCCAAGACACCGGTGCTCTCGGTGTCACAATGTGCAGGAATTTTAACGACATACTGTTGAGCGCGCCGAGCCACTGCAAATAGAGTGAAAAACGGAAGCCCTCGCTGGCGTCCGAAAGCCCGAAGAAGATGTTCCGTTTTTATGTATTTCGTGCAAAGTTTCCAACGAACAATGGGCGGCTGATGAATTTGTATAATATTCTGTCTGCGAGACGAAGACACGTTAAGACTCGACTCTCGGGAAGATCCTTCAAGTCTGAGGTCCGCAGTGGGTCAATCCACAAGGCGTGCCGTAATGGTGCTATGGAAAGCGAACGGAATGTTCTGAAAGTTCATTTTCACTATTTTTTGTGGTTAATGTATTTAAAGCATGCAAAACATTTCGGTAGCTTAACCTAAGTTTTCTACGTAGGATAAACGGAATGAATATTCTAAGATGGTTGGTTTATATAAATACGGGCGATAGCTGTATTTTTGACCGACGCTTTTTTGGGTCGCCAAGCGTTTCAGTTAAATTTTAAGAGATATTTTTTACTCTTTTTGCGCAAATAGAATAATTTATTCCTTAGTTATAGCTACCAGTCATGAGGCCTAGTTGACACTTACAGCTAAACAATAGAAATATTAAAGAAAGAGAGATAATATAAAGAGAAAGAGAAGTTAGATATAAAAAAAAAGACAGACATCAGAAACCTTGAACATGAAAGTGGCCGAGATACTACAAGCTGGCAAATGTTAAGAAAAAATGTGACGTTCAAGATTGCGACTCCTAGGAATCGCCTCTGAAAAGCCTCAGCCTCAAAGGCAAACCCTAACATTCTAAGTGATCGACTATTTACGTATAATATTGACCTGGGTTGTGGGGACGTTTTTGTACCTATTACAAAATACATAGAGATAGATTACTTTTACAGAAACATTGCTGCAACTTGCCCGAGCGAAAGAAGCCAAGGACAGGGACGCGAAAACGGCACTACTTTCGGTTCGACCTAATCGACCGTAAACAACGGACGAGGATCGCTCGCTGTTCATTTTCGATTATGTTTTAATGTTGCATCTTCCACTGGGCTGCTGTTGTTGTGCACGTTCCGACGCCGAACGTCGCGTTCGAGTGTTGCTTTCGATCCCATTTTCAGGACCCCGCTCAGTGTCCGTCCCATCGCCCGACTCAAATGGATTAAAAAATAACATCAATTTAATGGATTTTTTTAATGCCAGACGGTTTCTGGCCCGTCGTCGCTCTCTAATGCAAGTGAAATTAATTTCCCCCCTCGCCGGTTCCGTCCGCCCGGCGAGGGGATGCGATGCAAATGTGTTCGAGTTTTCCATCGCTTCGCTTCGTGCCACGTGTTTGTTTGCCGTTGTCCAGCTTCCACCGGATCACAACACAAACTGTAGACCGCTTTTCCTTTTCCCTTTTCCGTCTATTTTGCAGAGCAAAAATTGTCACCCGCGCACTGTGCCACCCGCGCAAAGTGCATCCTCCAGCGAACCAATCGAGGACACAGGGCACCGATTGGTACAATTGCCGGTCGATCCAGCCGGAAGTGCTCACCAAGCGACCGGCGACAACAATGGTCAACTGGCGCCACCGACGGCACCGTCCCATCGTCGTCAGCATCGGGCGAAGGTGCACCGGCAGCATCGGCACCGGGAGCAGGATGCCGGACCCGAGGAGCTACTGAAGCGAGTTCATCGAACATAATAAACTGCGCCCCACATCCCGGTCAAGTAGCGCCGAGCCGAGGGCCACCATAAGCGAAAGGGTGATAGGATCAGGCGCGCAAGTGGCAGTTCGAGTGACGTTTGTCATACTGTACATCGGTTTGTACAAATATTGGTACGCAGGTACGACACAAAACACCGGTTTTATTTTCCCGATTGCCCTTGCAGAACGCCCTGCAGCACACCTGAGATCGAGGGTACCAATAGATGGAACGGTGTGGTGTGTCGCAAGTCCTTTTTTGTCCCTTCGACCCGGGAGCTCCGACTACGGACAATGGGACACGCTGATTTGAGCCGCGGCGTGGCTGTACATAGTTTTTAATGATGACAAGGACACCAGCACCGGCATCTGAGGGTAGTATTTACACGGTCGACGATAGGAGTGTCGCAGATCTAGAGGCTTCATTTTCCCCCTTTAGCCATTAATTAGCATTAAGCCGCGAGTGGTGTACTCTGTGCGCTGCTTCTAGTAACTCTCACTCACTGGCCGCGGAATCGAACCAAAGGGACACCTAGAGGTCCTTGATAATAGCGAACGCTATCGGCACACGGCTTTTAAATTATGAACGTGTGATAAAATACGGAGTGCGGAGCCATCACTCAAAACCAAACTCTGACGACGACACTCAATCGGCTCGCGACCAGACCAGGCCCCAGGACAGTGAAAGGGGTAAAAAAGCCTGCATCCAAGAAAAACCTTACCCGCAACCACCATATCCTATTGAACCTCAAGTATAACGCTAGCGTCGCTACATCCTCAGCGTCGTCTTCATCGGAGACATCGTAGTCGGCCCTGCACGTCGGGGCACGTGAATGGTTTCAAATCTCTCACCACTGGTAGGTCTTGTACGTATCCGGCGACCGGGGGTCCAGCATTGCCCGGGCGGTTCCCGGGCGACGGAATCCCAATGAATACATCAGCCGCAGGTTTTGTGTTTCGTTTTTGTATTTGGCGAAGCTTTTCTACGAGTGCATCATCTTCGTTCGGTGACAGGACAGCGATTGGATTGCCGTGTCGTTTCTGGGTTTCGGAACACCCGGAACACGGACCGTATGAGACTCCGCTGCAAATGCATTCCGCGAGTGACGAGATTCTGGGGAATTGTGCTGTGGAGTGAAATTGGGAAAAAAGAGACGCAGCCACCGGAACGTTCGGCCAGTGAACGGAGGTGGCATTTGGTTACCCCGGGGCACTGCAAGTTGGGTGAAGTGGTAAGCAAATAAGGAAGCGCCGACGACACGTCGGACGGCCATTCGCGCGGTGCTAAATATCGGATCTGAGCTAGCGATAGGTCCGATAGTGTCCAAGGACACACATTCGCCGAACAATCTGCCGAAATGTGCCCTGAAATTTCATTTTGGTCTTACTTTGCTTTTGGAAAGCCCGCGCCAGGCACGTGGAGGGAGATGTCTTAACACAGCTGTCTACGATGTGTCGCCATGCCGACCGAACGAATTTGTAATGTGTCCAAGCGCAGACAACAAGAACGTTCGATAGAATCTCTCGCCATAGCCTCCTATTTTAGGTCTAGACACGGCTTAAGAAGAATCATCAACGCCGAAACAATAGAAACAGCAAATTAAATATGCTTTTTTGAATTTTTGTGTTGCCAGCTTTAGGTTTGTAGATCGAGCGTTTGTTTGGATTCGAGCAAATCTCCAACATCGTTCATCGTTTTCTTATCACATTGTACGGCGACGACTGTAGAGCTCATGTTTTGCTTCGTTCCTTGTACAGTATCTTGGGAACGGATGCTGCAATGCGGCACGAAATACTGGAGCGCGATGATGGAATTGTCAATACAGCACTAAACTAAACTAGAAAGAAGAATAATAAGCTACAGTAAAAACCTATACGAATTTCCTTTACACGACCTGCGGAGAAACGATGAGCTAGGACGGAGGAACACGAAACCCTAAATAAAATAGTACACCCTTAGAGATATTCTCACCGCTTATGGCAGGAGCAGGAGCAGGAACGGTCTCCTTCCTTTCTATACACTTTGAACACGTGATACACAGAAACTTATCGATTGCATAAAGAAGACCCAGCACACGGCAAACCGTAACGCAAGCTGTGGACTTCACCGCGTCGAAGGCTCTGGGAAAGACTTACTTGTGAAGGTTCCCATTCGGTGCACTGATTTCTGTACATAAAACAAGGGGCTCTAGCGATATGACGGAAGAAAGTTGAATGACGCCACATTTGTTTTCGGCCACACCACAGAGAATGGCCGCCGCTGAGGGACAAAACAGGAACTAAAACACATAAAAGGTTACATTTCACGCAACACTCCCCCCGTAGGGTCGTACAGAACAAACAGCGAGCTCTTAGAACACAACTTGACCTGCAGAAAAGTGCATGTAAACAGATCACTGCACTCCCCCCTCACACGCTCTCGAAATGTCCTTCGAACAAATGGAAACCTAATAAAGAGATTGAAATGGAAATCATTCTGTAATACAGTGTGTCTGTGTGGATTTCATTTGGTTGCCACTATTCAATTGAATTGTCAAGAGAGCTTATTTTCATTCTCGTCTATTCATACGGGCTTAAACCATGGGTATTTATTTTTTAGGTAATTCGGTTGAAATAAAGCGATCTGTATTGATACACCGGAAGCCACGTGGCGTGACACACGAGAATAATTATTGTGCGTGCGGCAGGCAGGAGCATTATCGATGCAAACGATTAATCCCACTCTATTAGTGCGTATCACAGGCACTGGATACCGTTGGAAAGAAAAACCGATTCCTTTACCAGTGTCCTCCAAATTGACCGGCCACCCAATTAAGCTCGCGGACCCATCGGACGGATTGTGACGATCAACACATTGGCCGTCAGCGGTCAACATCATCATCACCGCACTGCCACGGATGGGTAGCATGTATTGTTACATAATTCCGGGTGCGGTTTGCTTGAATTGGAACCGGTAACCGACACTGCCCGGAACGGTGGCAACAACCAGCAGGAGGTCGATGAGTTTAATGTTTCCACGTGCTGACAGATTCCCGGGCATCACTGATTGATGAAGCACGTGTAACTTTAAGGTAAATTAATTTCATGAACGAGCAACGCAAAATCAGTTTGGTGTTTGAGCATTTTCTGCGCGCCATTTCATTTATTGTATCAATTTTTGCAGGAACCAACCGTACCGGGAGTGTCCTCTTCGAAACAGTTAAATATTTGTTTTGGTTTCCTTTTACTATGCCCACACGGAATATCCAAAAATATGAGTTTGAGCTCGTTACAGTGCTCTATTTTACTATCGTCGAATCAGCATGTTTCACTTTACAATCAAACCAATTTCTGCTCGTTGGTGGTTTACCATGTGCTGCGAATGAGCCAATTAATCTGGCTTAAAATGGTGAAATCTGTAACAAGTTTGCTGGGTTGAAGCGCACTTCTCACCAACAAAGAGTCAGAAATGTGCAACTCAGCGAGTGGAGCATTTCTCCCGAATTGAGTTGAAGTTCTCAAGAACGGAGCACGGATTTCAAAATCCATAATAACATACGCCAACGGAGGAGTACCTTAAGCATTCATTACGTTACGATTCCAAAGCGGGTTGCTCCCAAACGCTGGATGGCCCAAACGAACGAACGACGGCCGAACGCGTCCAAGTGCGATAATTAAAAATGTGAAGTGCAAATTGACTTCCAATCAGCCACGGTGTGCTGATTGGACTGGCGCGAATAAATTTCCAATAAATTTCTCACCAACCATGGCGCGTTTGTTTAAAGCTCATTATAGGACGCCCCATCTCCGGGTTCCGGTCGGTCGGTGGGAATGGACTCCGCGATGAACACCAGAAAAGGAAATGATGAATGGGCGCCAGCCAGATATTCCATCGCGCTGCAAATGATAGCGTAAATCAGTGCGAAAGCGAAGAGAAAGCGTGGCATCGTCCGTTATCGTCCTTTTTGCAGCAGCGCCCGATAAGCTAATGGGTCCTCCGGAGTTCTGCCGCAGAAACGGCGATTGTTGGACAAATTGAATTAGAGTCGGCTCGGGCATTTTTTCTTCTGCTGGTGCTCCCAGAGTTCGGTTTCTTGTTGGCTAACAAATTCGATGTCCAGATTTATGCTGCACCATCCATTTTCATTTGACTGTTGGCCGCGATGCCGTCTGCCGGCTACAAACACTTGCCCGTTCCGATCGGATTCCGGTGAAGCTATGCAACACACCACGGGAGATTGGATTCCTTTTTCGCAGCACTCGAGACGTAGTGGAAGATGGAACCGGCAGCGCAGCAGAAGCGAAAGACATGTGACATTGTTTATTGGCTTGTTATCTTCTAATGAATCTATCGGAACGAGAATCAGATTCCAACAGCTCGGCTGCTCGAACGGTGGCTGAAATTGATGGTTAAACCCACGGCTCGTAGCATCGTGTTCGCTCAACCGGGGGTTTCTGTTTTCTATTCCATTCGCAGAGGGACAAAAAAAATGCACGAAAGGGGAACACAATTAAAAAATTAGAGTTTGAATACCTACAAATTGACACTGTCAGGAGCTTATATGCAATGTCCTGTGGAGTTGGAAAAGTATAAAGAAAACATAACACTCTACAGACTGAACACGTTACAACCAAACGGAATGAGCACTGCTTAAGTTACGGAATGTTTTTCTAAATATAAGAAAACACCATACATCTTTCTATAGAAAAAGCGTATTAATAGTGGCAGTAGGCCACGGCAAAGCTATCGCGGCTTACCTGAAACAAAACGAGACATAAATTGGCGAGCATCGAGTAGCCGCCGTCAGAGCCGCCTTCAATTGGCGGGGATCGCAATACAACACCTTCCGAAAATGGCAGCAAACCTTTAGCGCATTATTCGATCATAGCCACCCTGGATGCTTGCTAATCATTCGTCTCGCAGCATTGGCATTCGAACAGCAAACGGAAAAATAAATTTCATGCCATGCTACCCGATACCCAGTGGAACTATCGCTTGGGGCCACCTTTGATCCGGCACCGCAGCTAAATTTCCATTCCACCCATGGGTCCGTAAATTGAGATGCCCGCACGGCCGCCCGGCTGGGGGCTGACTTTTGGAGCGGTTGATTCACGCCCCGCATAAAAAGCCAAGCTGCTGGCGGGTCGAAGCCACGGCCAATCAATCGACCCGAGGCAAGGGTCGCGGGCTCGACCCACTCTAATATTGATGCAGCGAGAGCCTTGGCGTGTCGGTCCCGACTGCGGAACGTTGGCTTCCCGCGTGCTACGTGCTGCGGCTTATTATCCTTTCACCAGCCGGGATGGGGCTATAGGAAACTAGTTCCCCGGCCCCGGAAGGCAACGGCTTCTTTTGCAAACTTTTCGCGATCATTGCGAATTGGTTGAAGCATTCGAGTGTGGGGCCTTGCATAGGTGGCGCGCAATTGGTAGGCAATCAATTCGGTGTGAGGCAGTGTGGCGCGCAATGCAGTCCTTTGAGCCACGGAGTGGTACGAGCGGAATTTCTACACGTTCTCCGGAAGAGTCTGTTAAAAAGTTTACGTATACGAACGCGTGTTCCATTGAACGAGTTGCCACTTGCCGATAGCGGATATCTGTCTGATATCTCATTAACGACTTTGCGAAAAGGCAATTTGACAATTTATTGAACTTTTGCAGCACACGAAAATGATGTTGAAAAAGATGAGTACCGATAACGACTTCCAGATTACCAGCCTCCCAGCTTTCACTGTGATAACCTGAATCCGCCCGAATGGTACCTTCAATCCTTTGTTCGCAAATGAGCCTTCATCTCATGGGGTCTGCATGAAACGTGTTGACTGCCTTCGAATGGGATACGAGTTCGCCCTCGTGTGGCCCACATTTGCACGTGCCAGAGATTACATGAGGCCACGTGTAAACATTACGCTCCGCCAGCCCTGTTTTGAGAGGACGGAAACGGACGCGCAAAAGGTTGTATTTTCGTTATCCCTAAACGGGAACGGGTGAGACAATAATATAATTTACTAACCGTTGTATCATTTGTGGTTTGTTTGGCGATGGGCAGAATACAGAATCTTGTTTCGGGTTGGTTTAGATTTGGATGCGGAAATCACGGCCCTTCCCGGAAAAACCCCTTAGGAGGGTGAATCGTTTTTGGGCGGATTATCATTCGATTATCACGGGGGCTGGCTTCACTAACCGGAGTGAAACGGACTAATTCACCTGATTCCGGAAAATGGTTGACACAATAAACTATGGCTATCAAGCCATCGAATGGATGATGCCCGGTTTTAGAATTTGGCCGTATCGGTGATTGATTTAATTGCCTTTTCTGAATCGATCCACTGGTATCCGATCCATCGGCTTGCTAATTAGGTGCCGTAGTAAATTAAATTCATGCGACTATGCGGTGGCGGAGATGACATTTCGCCGGAAGGGACCGAATTGATCCGGAATAGTATCCGGAGTGGAGTT
The DNA here is from genome assembly GCF_943735745.2 of Anopheles bellator. Taxonomy (NCBI): domain Eukaryota; kingdom Metazoa; phylum Arthropoda; class Insecta; order Diptera; family Culicidae; genus Anopheles; species Anopheles bellator. The sequence goes on along the minus strand of NC_071285.1, from coordinate 52,721,499 downwards.
ATGCTCGCACAATTACATTTATGTTCACCACTAATAACATGAATTATAGGTCGTTTATCGTAGTTCCAGCCGCAGAACTGCCGGAATAGCGGAAAACGTCAGCAATCTATTTTCTAGGTTTTTTCATTTTAAAATAAAAATTATTGACTCTCTTCTGGAACCTATTTAATGTTACTATCCTTTGCAACGCCAATAAATTAGCATCCAACTAAATGACAAGAAAACGACCGACAATCATTAAAAATCTTACCCATAATTCCCACCAACCACGTGGATCGCTGGCTCGAGTGTTCGGGGATCGAGTGACAAACACAGGCAATTAGTCAATAAATAACGCTACCAATCACCCCGGGTAAGTCTGGTAGGTGTGAATCTGGAGATTTATCGTCGGGAAGGAAAAATGTATGTGAAATGTCGTCACGTTTAGTTCGGACGATATTTCTCTCGTGATACGCGGCCGGCGGCCGAGTTTTGCTGTCCGACCGACGGCGAACGTCTTCTGGCTGACTGGGGGTGAGGGTCTGCCAAGGATTTCCTTCGCCCAGCCCCGGGCGCCGTACCGCAGCCGGTGATATATGATGGAGCCCATCGTGCCCATCGTCCTTTTTTGCCCCGTCCTGTCGTGCTGTCGGCGAGCCTGCAGCGTCCTTTCCGGTGGTCAGGGTAAACGAACCCACAACGACAAAATGACTCGGCCCGCCTGCTTGGCCAGTCCGGACACGTCCGGCTCATTCCGCAGTCGTTGCTCGCTTCATAATGTAACGATATTTTCATTTTCTCCGAAGCAACTCCTCCAGAACTCCGGCGAAGGCGAACGTCTTCACTGCAGACGCAGACTGAGGCTTTTGGGCCCGATTGCGGTGACCCAGGCGGTCGGGAGAGGCAATTTGTTGATGCCATCCGACACCGGGCGTTGGTCAACCGTGTGCAGGACCCACGTAACGGAGACATTTGGGGTGGGCGAAAGTGGTGCCAACGTGTGCACCATTCGGCGTGCTAAACATAGAATTTTACGATCACCATATTCTCGTTGGGACAATAATTGAAGCCGGCTACAAAAGCCTTACTTTTCACATCCTCCAAATTGAGTGTCGGAATTGAGGGGGATTGAAATTGGTTGGATCATACACTGTGCGTGCGTTAATAAAGTGTTTCCCGAGTGCCATTAATAGTTAAATGCTTTATTGAAAATATCGTTCCGTAAGGCAAGCAGTGAATCAATAATACGATCACAAAACGTGATCATCACGAAATACTGGTTTTATAATTCGACAAAGGCCGGCCGGTCAGTACTGCGATGGAATGGTCTGTAGCGCTTCCCGGACGAAAGCATTCCAGGCGATGGTCCATCGCTCGAAGGCGGACACCTTTTCCCCGGCACTCATCGAACTGTACTCGATCGAGTTGAGGGCCAGCTTTTTCAGCAAGCGCAGGTCGGCCTGGGCCGAGGCCAGACCCATGAAGGCGACGTAGAAATCGTGACTCAGTGGGGCCGCACTCCAGAACGAGGGATCGTCGGACGACACCACCACCGGGTAGTTGTCGGAGAAGTAGAACGCTCCCGGATGGTTCCGGAAGTCCTGCACCAGCTTCAGCACCTGATTGGAGATTGGGTTCACCTCGAGGCAGATGCCACGCTTCTTGATCTCCTCCAGCACGCACGGGTGCTTGAGGGCCGCGAAACCGTGCCCGATGCGCTTCGTCCCGAGCAGGATAGCGTCGACCTTGAAGGACACAAAAGAAAACGGATATAATTAAAATAACTACAACAATCACTGAGTTTGATTGAGGACTTTGAGGCTTCCCAGCACTCGCGTCTGCCGATAACGGCGAGGCTTAGCAACATATCTAGTCCACTCCAAGTGCACACCGGCCACGGTCTGATAAGAAACCGTCCGATGCTCCTGCCTGCCCGCTACTGATAGGGGTGACAAATTTCAATTTATTGCGCTACTAATAGCGCACATGTCCAGGGCCATGTCAAGCGCCAATTAACCGAGCGAGATAGCCCCCACCCGGCCGCGGCTTATCGTTGGCCCGTTGCTCCATCCGAAATTATCTTCACATTAGATCGGTCGCCCAATCAAGACACGAGGGGGTTTCGGCCAGAAACAATGTGCGCCAAATCCGCGCCACGAAACGTATCTTATCGGGGTGCGCTCACCAAGTTCTCGTCCGCCCGGCCGGTCCAGTTGGTTTCGCCCGCGTGGAAGAAGAAATTTATTTCCGGTGGCAGCCGCAACAGGCGCTCGTTGAAGTCGGTTTGCGGTCGGCCGAGGTCCTCCTGGCCGACGAGATCGAACCCGGCGATGAAATCGGGAAAGCGAGCCTTCAGCCGTTGTACCAGCTCCAGGTACCCGTCGAAGGTCCGGTCGTCACAGAACCGTAGCGGCGCGTAGATGAACTTGACGCCCAGGAACTGCGGGTGAGCCCGCAGGAACTTCTCCGACAGATCGACGTAGATCTGCACGATCTCTTCCGGGGTGTACCGACGTCCGTCGAGATCGTAAACCTACGGCGGGAAGAGCGAATCAGAATCATTTCCTTTCGCTTACACTCATCAGCGGTGCCTACCGGTGGTAGCAGCCCGCGGAACTCCAGATAGGTCACATTGTCGGCCAGCAGCTCCTCGAGCGACCCATAGAAGTACTCCTCCCAGACGGGCCGGTACGTCACCATCGGTTCGAAGGCGATGAACAGTGCCATAAACTTGCGCCAGACGTCGTTAATGTCGCGATACGCGTTCAGCGGATCAGTGGTGAACAGCGTAAACATCTTGCGAATTGCTTGATCGTACGCCACGTCACCTCGTTGCTTTCGCACGTCCGCCACCGAATGCCACTCACCCGTCGGCTTGGTACTGGCGAACTTGAACGATGGCAACGGATCGCTGTCGGTGCGATCCACGACGTTGCCACACTGCCAGAGGTGCTCCCGGTAGGTGGCCCGCACGATCAGCTCCGTACTGCCGATGGCCGTGTCATGTGCGTGCAGGATACCACCCTTCGGAAGCTTCCGAATCAACTTGAACAGGTCCGATGCCGTGATCCGGTCCAGCATCTCGAAGAAGTGCCGCCCGGACACCAGCTCGTACGGGTTGTCCACACCCTTCGCGAGCTCCTCACGCTTCAGGTGCATCACGTACCGGTTCAGCGTTTGCTCGTCCGCACTGAGCACGAGATCTGCGCCAAGGCCACGACCTTGCTCACGCGACAGGAATTCCCGGCGCTGGCGCGTGAACTCTTCGTACGCCGTACGTTCCATCGATTCGAAGTAGCTGCCAAGGAACGCTCTAGGTGAACGATCCGGTACCGAAAGTTTCACAACATCGACTGAGCCTCGACCGGTTGGGTTGTGGTGAAGTACTGCCGCGCGCACTACTACCAGCGCCCGACCCGAGTAGATGGCGTCACAGATGCTCACTATCAGCGCCCGTCGTCATAAAAAGCGTTGGAGACACGCGCGTATGTGTCGGTGTGACGGTCGGCGGTATGCGGCTGACGAGATATTACGAATGGGTTTAACAATAAACACAGCATAAATACATCATTAAATCACCGTGCGGCGGGGGGGCAGCCTGAAGCGAGAGTTTGCCGTCAGAAAACCCGGTGGTTGATAGAATTCATAGCAAAACAACGGTTGAGGTGTTACCTGATGCTGTTTTCTGCTGGTTTTGTATTTATTTATCATCTCCCCGTGGGCGCCGGGTGCATCAGCTGCTTCGCGTGTTGCGCGGTTAAAAATAGAAGACCCATTTCGGGGGTGATAATGTTTTCGCTGTCGCCATTGTTTTTACACTTTTCCGTGGATTCGCAAGGTGTGGAACGCGACAGATGAGGTCATCCGAATCGTTGATAAAAAACAAAACTCGAAATCGGTTCCCACTGCCCGTCATGCGAAACGTTTTCCGAGAGTAAATGTTGGATCGTTTCAATTAGATCTTCTGTCGCTTTATCATTTGTCGATGTTTTTTCAACATTTACAGAAAGAAAGGGTAGCACATTCGCTCTTTGTTATTACACCCGTAAAGTATTCCATCTCTTCTAATTCGAAATTTTAGAACCTATCGAAAGGGTCCAAATCAGTCCAACGATTTGGGAGTATTCGGACAGACAGTTATTGAGGTTCTTGTTTGAAAATTGTCCAATCTACCCGAAATCTGACCTTCCCAACACAATCCAACGTCCAATCTACCGAACAAATTGCTGACGAAGATTAACCGGTTCGGCGAACCGATTCGTTGGCGTGAAGATCCCCGCCGGTTATCGATTATTGGGCCAATAGCTGTTGGACGGTACGATCGATAAAGTTTTGCCACGACGATTCGAACCGTACCATGGCAGTCTGCTTCTCTTGGTCGTCCATCAGTGAGTAGTGCAGCGAGTTAAGGGCGAGCTTCTTCAGCAGCCGCAAGTCCTGGTGCGCGGAAGCCATTCCCAGAAAGGCGATGTAAAAGTCGTGGCTCAGTGGTGTGGCCCCCCAGTACGCTGGATCGTCGGAGGATAGTACCAGCGGGAAGTCGGTAGAAAAGAGCACACTGGCCGGATGGTTCCGGAAGTCGGTGACCAGACGGAGCACTTGATTGGAAATGGGATTGATTTCGACGCAGATCCCGCGCCGTTTAACTTCCTCCAGTAACAGCGGGTGCTTCAGGAGTGCATAGCCGTGTCCGATTCGCTTCGAACCGAGCAGAATTGCATCAATCTGTCGGGACAACCGGACATTGAAAGGTCAAGCAAGTTTCACATCGCACCGATTAACGTACCAAATTTTCATCCGTTTCCATGCCGTTCCAGTTTGTTTCTCCTGCGTGGAACACGAAGTGGACGGACGGGGACAGGGTGAGCAGTTTATCGGCCATTTCGAGCAGTGGTCGACCTGGTTCCTCCTGACCGGTTAGATCGAACCCCACCACATAGTTGCTGTACTGGTGATTCACCCGTTCGACGGTATCTATTCGTTCTTCCAACGTTTCATCGTCGACTGAGCGACGGGGACCATAGATGAGCTTGGTACCGGCAAAGCTGCGATGTGTCGCTTTGAATTCCTCCGTAATGTTGATGTAGATTTCGGCTACCTCTTCTGGTGAGTAGGTTTTTCCTTCCAGATCATAGAGCTGCGTATGGTGTTTAAAGGGGAATTGTGTTTAAATAAAGCAAAGTGGTATCTCTTGGAATGGTCAATTAAGAAGGTAGGAGAAATCATTTTCTTCATAGGCTCAGGACGAGAAACAGGTGCTTCGCTACATTACTCTAGATAATGATACAAAAAACTGATCGTTGGCAATAAGTGATTGAGTGGAACATAAATGACGATGAGATGAAGGTTGACCACAAATTGATAACCCATTGTAGGGTAGAATCTCACCGCCGGTAATCCAGATCGCATCTCTAGGTACATCACGTTATCATGATGAAGCTCCTGCAACACCTCACGGAAGTAGCTTTCCCAGAACGGTTTAAAATTAACCATCGATTTGAATGCGTGAAAGATGCCGTAGAACCTAGACCAAACGTCGTCACTGGTTTTGTAATAATTCAGCGGGTCTTTATCGTACAGCGAAAATTTCTGCCGAACGGCATCATCGTACTGAGCGTCACCAACTCGTTTTCGAATATCCTGTACCAGTTCCCAGCCTTCCCCGTCGGGGACTGTACGGGAGAAGCGAAAATCAAGCCCCCTTTCGGGAGTAAATTCACCACGTTGCCAGAGGTGCTCCTGATAGGTGGCCCGTACAATCACCTCCGTGTTGGCCAGCGATGTAGCGTGTGCATGCAGCAAGCCTCCTTTGGGCATCTGGCGGATCAGCTTGAACAAGGGCGAATTCTCGATCATATCGAGCACCTCGAAAATGTGGCGAGCCGGAGCGAACTTGAAGGGATTTTCGAAGCCGTCGGCAAGTTCGGCATGCTTCAGGGACATGAGGTGATCGTTGACGATCCTTTCTTTATCGCTGAGAACGATATCGGCCCCGAAAGCGAGGCTGGCCTCTTCCTGCACTAACTCTTGACGCTGTTGATGGTATTCTTCTGGTGAGATCCAAGGGTATCGATCGATGATGATTTTGGCCTCACCCATGCTCAGGCAGATGAGCAAAAGGCCGCTGCAGATAAGCATTTGGATGACACTGCAATAAAAAAATTGTACGCAATGAATCAGCCACAGTGGCATAGTTCGAAGTGTTGTGTCACTACGAATCTAACTTCCATGGGTTTGTCAAAAACACGTAGACGACACTCCGAAGTTACTAGATTTTTTACCGTATGAAATACATCTTCCGTCCTTGAAATTTATGCAGTGATTAGTCCTAGGAGCGCTAATGAACTGTCACTCGGAGGTGCTAGCAACGAACTGGCAGACTGCACCTTTATCATCCGGAGCTTATCAATCTCCAAAATGAGACAAACAGCGAAAAGAATCGAATGGCCACAGCTGATTGCATTGTTTCGGGCACCTAAATGTAGTGAGCACATACATTTATATTTCAGATATTTGACCTACTATGCAACGACATTTATTGGTTTGTTTCAATTTTTCAGCTGATATTTGCGTAACGGAAAGCGAGTTTGTCTTCGCCGTCGATCAGCGCCTGTCAATATTTGAAGTACTCCTATTTGAAGTTGGGCGAGAATTGCCATCACGTGCTAAGCCAGTAAAACTAGATACCCGAAATGCATGTAAGGGTTGGTACTGCCAACAGAGGAAGAAAGAATGGATTTAGCATTTTCTACTCAACTCCTTCTGCCCATCGTAAACTAATCGAATCAGGTTAAGAATCGAACCAGTTCTCACTCAAATATATTTTGTTTATCACAGACAGAATGCAATCTTTTAAACAGTATTACTTTACGGTAGCGATGGATGTGTTGCATTTAAAGGGCCGAGAAAACCTTTTCCGACCCAGAATCAATACGACAGACACTGGCTATTCAAAACATGCTGTTGGGGTGTGCAGTGATCAGCACTTTTATGCACAGTAACTCCAATGGATAGAAGATAGAAAAAATATTGATTAATCAACATTTCATCGTACCGTACCGATAAACAATGGTTGTGTGACCATGTTGTTACTTCGAGAGTGAAAATCAAACATTAGTCTGGTCCGAAGCCAGCCCGAGAAGTGGACACACAGAATAAGTTCACTAGAAGTTTCATTCGTTATGTAGCACACGATGACTGTTCTATTTAATATGTTTCCATCGATTATCGATTACCGTTGCGGCGATTGAAATGCTTCATAGGATAGGAATGGAATAGGAAGGAATATGAACAGAATATATTTTGATTTGATTTTGATAGTTATGCTACTCTAGTCCACTATGGTTTTCATTCTTCCCTCTACTCTAGTGAAAGAGTGTAGTAATAATTAAAAATGATCCCCTATAATATTATTTCGAATACATTCAATTTTTTTTAGCCTGAATCTCTGCGACGGTATTGTCGATAAAGTAATTCCACGACGATTCGAACTGTTTCATGGCAGCGCCTTTCTCTTGATCGCTCATGAGCGAGTAGTGTAGTGAGTTGAGGGCCAGCTTCTTCAACAAACGCAGGTCCTGCTGAGCGGAAGCTACTCCCAGAAAAGCGATGTAGAAATCGTGACTCAGTGGGGTGGCTCTCCAGAAAGATGGATCGTCCGACGATATGACCAGCGGGAAGTCGGTGGAAAACATTTCGTTGGCCGGGTGGTTCCGGTAATCGTTGACCAGTTTGAGGACTTGATTCGACACCAGGTTGATTTCGACGCAGATTTTACGCTTTTTGACCTCCTCCAGTAACAGGGGGTGCTTCAGCAACGCATAACCGTGCCCGATTCTCTTGGTGCCAAGCAGAACTGCATCAATCTAGGAAAAAGTCGGACAAAAAGAGAGGTGTGATTTACCGGTCAAGCAGATTTTGATCTCCGCTTGTTAAGCTTACCAAATTTTCATCCGTCGACATTCCGTGCCAGTTCGTTTCGCCTGCGTGGAACACGAGGTTAATGGACGGCGGCAGGGCGAGCAACTTGTGGACAAAGTCTAGCAGCGGTCGGCCGAGGTCCTCCTGACCGACCAGATCGAATCCCACCACATAACTGCCATGTTTTTCGTAGAGGTCTTTGGCTATGCTGAGATACTTGTCTATCGTTTGATTGTCCGCCAGTCGATGAGGTGCGTAGATAAACTTGGTACCGGCGAATCGAGAATGTGTTTTCTTGAACTCTTCGGTTACCTTAATATAGATTTCTACCACTTCCTCGGGTTCGTAGGTTTTGCCATCTAAATCATACAGCTGCCCATTTGAGAAGATGAGAAAACGTCTTTCAATACTCAACACTGTCCGCATGCTCAATTAATGGCACTACTTCCTACACCTACCTTGGGTAATATTCCTCGAAATTCTAGATACATCACATTATCATCGTAGAACTCTTCCAAAGCCTGTCGGAAGTACCGCTCCCAGACGGGCTTAAACGTGACTAATGGTTCCAGCGCCATAAACAAAGCAGCGAACCGCGACCAAACGTCGTTGATGCTCTTGTAAGCTTTGGTCGGATTCTCATCGTACAGCGTAAACTGCTGCTTAACGGCTTCGTCATACTGGATGTTGCCTACCCTTTTGCGTACGTCGGCCACCGGCTCCCAACCATCACCCGCAGGAACAGTGCGAGAAAAGTGAAATTCGGGCCCTTTTTGCCGAGAGAATTCACCACGCTGCCAGAGGTACTCCTGATAGGTGGCATTCAAGATCGCCGCTGTGCTCGCCAGGGCAGTGTCGTGTGCGTGCAATACACCTCCCTTAGGCATCTTACAGATCAGTTTAAACAGGGGCGAAGTGTTGATCTTATCGAGCACCTCGAAGATGTGACGGGCCGGTGCGAACTTCAAAGGGTTCTCGAATCCTTCGGCCAGCTCGGCTCGCTTCAGGGACATGAGGTGTTCATTGACGATCTTTTCATTCTCGTTCAGCACAATGTCTGACCCGAGTGCAGCGTTAGCCTCTTTCTGTACCAGTTCCCGACGCTCCTGGTAATATTGGTCAGGCTTTATCCGAGGGTTTGGACTTGATTGCCCTTCACACAGACTGGAACTAATTAGCACAAGCAGACTCCAGAGAAGCATTGTTTCAACCGTGCAGACTACAAAAGAACTATAACGTTATGGTTAGTTTTAGATTTAATAATTTGATGGATGGAGCTTTAAGTTGTTTTAAGCTAAATTTAGAAGATGTTCCTAAACATTCGTTCCACCAAGTTGACAGAATGGGTGGTTTCAAGCCCCAAATCATGGCCTATGTTGATTGACGTGCGCAACAACCCATCGCTGGCTCCAATCATAACCGACGAGCAATTGTGAAATGACAGCGAGAACGGAAAGCGCTTCCGTTGCCAAAATCCGTCAATCAAAGGCACTCGACACCATGCGCAACTCGCACGACATTTCACTTTTGTGTTGTGGATTTTTTTTTAACTATTGACACGGAAATAAAATCAAATAAAATCTAATGTTTATGCTTTTCATTTTTATCGCGATGTTTTAAAATACGTTTGTGTACTTAAAACCATTAAATTCGGGCTAATGATTTGACTTGATGTTTTGATATGAAAAACAAGATACTTTGTTTTTCCGAATCGACTCAGTAGCCTTCTTTTCACTTCTATGCTGTTCTGTGTCACTGTGACGAAGCTGCTACCGTACACGAGAGTTTGCTGGAACACGGACGCCGACACGAGGAATAAGACGAACTATCACCGGCTGCTGAAAACCAACTAACAACCCTGTCGACTGTGCAGCGCTTTTATGGATCACCCGTTCGTAGACGAAGGTGGTAAATAAAAACAATATTTATCTACAAACATTTCCTCACAAGAGCAATACTTACGGTGACCGTTTCATAACTCATTGAGCAAAAGCTAAACAACACCAAAGCCAATTGTGATCTAATGATGTGAAAAAGCGGGCAGCATGATGATGAACCCTTCGCGCAAAGGGTGTTGGGAATTGTTCAAACTCTTCGAACTCTAGTGGTTTTACTCAATGGTAAGTTGTAAGCATTCAACATCAAATAGTAAAAGAGAAGAATTTTTCTTAGTGCAAACATTTATTGAGTACATGTTGATCTCGGTATAACGGCTGTTTCGAAGACAACCGGTTAGTCGGTCAGTTGTCGGTTATAGTTTGTTTCTCCATCATCTGTTCCACGGTTAGGTTGATGAAGCTGTTCCACGCCATCTCGAACTGTACCAGGGCAGACTGTTTCTCAATGCCATTCATCAGTGAGTAGTGGAGCGAGTTAAGGGCCAGCTTCTTCAGTAACCGTAGGTCTTGGTGTGCGGACGCTATTCCCAGAAAGGCGATGTAAAAATCGTGGCTCAGGGGTTTCGCCCGCCAGAACGAGGGATCGTCGGAGGATATCACCAGCGGGAAGTCGGTGGCAAAAAAGGCACTCGCCGGGTGGTTCCGGTAATCGGCGACCAGTTTTAGCACTTGATTGGAGACAGGGTTAACTTCGACACAGATCTGGCGACGCTTCACCTCTTCCAACAGTAGCGGGTGCTTCAGGAGCGCATATCCGTGCCCGATTCGCTTCGTTCCGAGCAGAACGGCATCGATCTGAGAAGGAAAACCGAGCCATGAGGGTGTTCAGATGCTTTCTGCAAATTCCCTTGCGTAAGCTTACCATGTTTTCGTCCGTCCGCATTCCGTGCCAGTTCGTTTCGCCTGCGTGGAACACGAGGTTAATGGACGGTGGCAGGCTGAGCAGCATATCGGCAAAGTCTAACAGCGGTCGGCCGAGGTCCTCCTGGCCGACCAGATCGAACCCGACTACGTAGTGTCCGTACCGAAGGTGCAGCCTTTCGGCGATACCAAGGTACTGTTCGACCGTTTCGTTATCGGCGAGTCGCAGCGGCGCATAGATAAACTTGGTACCGGCGAACCGAGGATGTGTCGCTTTGAACTGCTCCGTTATGTTGATGTAGATTTGAACCACCTCCTCCGGGGTGTATGTTGTATTATGCAAATCATACAGCTGCAATTGTGCAAAGAATAAAAATGTCTCCCATGCAGGATATTGATCATCCCATATTGATCGTAAGCTCTTACCGATGGCAGTACTCCGCGGAACTCCAGGTACATCACATTATCGTCATAGAACTCTTCCAGTGCCTGCCGGAAGTACATCTCCCAGACGGGCTTAAACGTTACGATGGGTTCCAGCGAAAAGAACATGGCTGCGAACCGCGACCAAACCTCGTTGATGCTTTTGTAAGCGTTGATCGGATCCTTATCGTACAGCGTAAAGTGTTGCCGAACCGCCTCATCGTACTGACTGTCGCCCACCCTTTTCCGAATATCGCCCACTAGCTCCCAACCGTCGCCTGCAGGGACAGTGGTAGAAAAGCGGAAATCAGGTCCATTCTCGCGAGAGAATTCACCACGCTGCCAAAGGTGCTCCTGGTAAGTGGCGTTCACGATCACCTCTGTGCTTGCCAGAGCGGTATCGTGAGCATGCAGTACACCTCCCTTAGGCATCTTGCGGATCAGCTGAAACAGGGGCGAAGCCTCGATCTTATCGAGCACTTCGAAGATATGGCGAGCCGGTGCGAACTGGTAGGGGTTTTCGAATCCTTCCGCCAGCTCGGCTCGCTTCAGCGCCATTAGGTGATCGTTGACGATGGTCTCATTCGCGCTGAGGACAATGTCAGCCCCGAGAGCATGCTCAGCCTCTTGCTGCACCAGTGCCTCACGTTGCCGGTGGTATTCGTCGGGCGTTGGCCGAACGGGTCGGTCGACGATCATTTTCGCTTCACACGTGGTGAAACTGATTAGCAGCAGCGCGCTCCAGATAAGCATGGTGTTGACGCTAAAAGAACGAACATGAATTACAATCTCCTACGGTTATGTCACAACTCGTGGTGTGTGGTGATAGAGACGAATCGTACAATGTTTATTTAGTGCCAAATTTTTAATAGTATTGTAACCAAAATCATATCTTATCTGCCGCTCGCCGGAGCACCAGGCAGCACGTGACTACGGGAAGCTCATTAACGCCGACCAACTTGATCGCAATTTGCTTCGACACCAGCGGACCACAAAGTTGTGGAACGCTGTCGAGAAAAAGAAACGCGGTCACCCAGAAGTCGTCAATCAGCGGCAGTCTGCACACTGGAAATTCCACTCGTTTTTTATGGTCCGATTGTTTCACAAAGTCTCCTGCCGTTCGCACGGGTTAGAACTAAATCAACGGAAACCGTGTTTTGTTGTGTCCACTTCGTTTTACCTGTAGCCGTGCTGACGGCGGACGCTGCTATTCCAGTGACTTTTCACCTGCACCGGACAGCGTTTTCCTGCCTCGCACTGAATGACGGATAGTGCGCCGTGTCCGTGTCGCACTTTGATCTCCAAAAACGGCAGGTCGCGCTAAATCGCGTGTCGACGGGTCGTGTCCAAAAAGTCAACTACTCTTCGGAGCCGTCGGTCCGCGTGTTTTGAACAGTAGCGTCACTCCAATTGCCCGGCTGCCGGCTATGTACTGTTGGGCCGGGCCGGGCCGAGATTGAGCTGCACCTCATTGATCTCGGACTTTCCGACGGCCTTATCAAGTGTGGGGACTTGTCAGTCGAAAGCGGGATCGTTTGTAGTGACCTTTCTTCTGTCTCGCTCTCGAACACAGTCTTTCTGTAGAGCGGAGATGATTGGGTTTCGGCTACTGCTGCTAGCCCGAGAACCCCCTTTAGCCGGTAGCCGGTTGCTCGTGTGAGTCCCAGAATTGATGTTGGTCGGTGGAAATGATTGATTCCGTTCCCAATCAGTGGGGACTCGTGACTACGCGGGGCACACGCCGGAGGCACGAGATTCAGTGCTCCGCTTTGTTTTTCGAGTACGTGCATTCGAAATCTTCAATTTCCGGTCCATTATTCACTGATTCAAACGTCAACATGAGCGGCGACTGTCACTTGCGTATTGACTGCGACACATCCATTATTTTGATTTTCTTAACTAACATGTGGTCCATTTGTGGACTTTCCGGTTGCCCCAATCCTAACTCCCAAGGATACATTTAGTTTACAATGAATTACTTATGAAACCACCAAAAAGTGCCTCCCATGTGAGTGACCAAAACCGAAACCCTATCGTCGGCAGTGTGCCATTAGATCCGCCCGGAAAGAGTGATGGCCGCAATCGAACGATAAATAATTAATCCATTGATTATCACTTGCTTATTTGCACTGCGCGTCCATGTTGTGGCAATGTTTTTGCTCAACTCGATTGCCCAGACCCAATCCTGTTTCGGATCCAATCCTGATCCGGAACGCGGTACCGAAATGCGATTTCGACGCCGCAGATCCACCGAAGGGCCAACAAAAACCTAAAATTGACACAACATTCATGTAAAATCACCACCATCGAACCTAGCCGCTCCGGTGTCGGTGCGGGACCGAGTGAAAGCGACCAACACCTTAATTGATTTAGCAATTTGCTTTCGCTTTATTGATGACCAGTTTGCCCACCGCTCCCGGAAGACCATCGAGGTTGACGTTTCCAGTGGGCCTCATATGCGTTTAGCCTTTGGGACGGGGGTTTTCGGCAAACGCCCGGCTTCTAAAACGGGCAGCAGATGTTGCCGATGTCGTCCGGATTGAAACACCAGCCGGACGGGAAGCAGATGACGTTCCGGGTCACGAACTGGATCACGTCGGTCTCGGTCAGACCGAAGGTGCCCATAAAGTGGCCCAACAGGTTGACGGAAAAATCCTCCGGTTCCATTGCGTCCTGCAGAGAAAGAGAGAGAGCGAGAGAGTGAGTGAAGCCGAGAAGCCCGAGTGCAAGCGTAATATGGTTGATGGTGCGACAGTCCTTGGCTTGGCAGGACCTACCCGGTGCAGGAACCCGGTAGGAAGATGTGGAATGGGGTTTGGCATAAGCGCTGCCCTCCGATGAAATGATGATGGACCTTATGACGTATGACGGATGGAATGGGGTCGCCAGTTCTTGGTTTGCATTTTTCCCGGACCCCGTCGTCCGCGTACTCCGCCCGTGACTCAGAATGGACAGCAGATGTAACCGATGTCGGCGGTGTCGATGCATCCGGAGCTGTAGCAAACGAGCGAATATCGAAGGAAGGTTGCAGTGGCGGCCGCAGTGTCGTGGGACAGTACCGTGCGGTTCGCCACCGGATGCAGCAATGGCACAGGTTGATCGGGTCCTGCCGGAACTCGTGCCTTAAGAGTCGGCACGGTAGCTGCAGCTTTGGTCTGCGGATGAGATATTTTAATGAAACCCTGCTCCTGCTGCTGCTTCTTCACTTCAGAGTGCCTGCCGGACCGGGTTGATTGCTTTTCTTCGATCGAACTCCCGGCCCCTAAATTATTCCGTCCCTGTGCCGGTATGTTAAATGAAAAATCTTTATTAATCAACATTCCATCATGTCGCCGGTCCGACAACGATTCGTTGGCAAACCAAACACGCCAACCATCGTCTGACGCCATGGCTAACGTCATGAAGTTGGCCAGGAAAAGTCCGTAAGAACACGTGTCGTTTTCGAATGCAATAAACGATTCGATCGATTGGCTGGGTCCGTTTGGTAGGAATTTTCGTCGTTTACCCTTCGACGGGGCAGTGGAAATCTGGTGCGTTAGGTGGCCTGTGCAACCTGTTGATTTAAAGTGCGGCAGGTTAAGTGCGGATTTTACCGAACGGGTATGCAATATGGCTTAGGGTGAGTCTTCTACATCTTCAAGCAGCCCCACTCATGTCTCTGCTCGGGAACCTTTGTTCTCTGGCCGTAAATGGAGCACAGATATGAATTACTTTGAGCATATTTTGCTCCTACGGGCGAGAGAAAATTGGCATCAAAACCACACCAATTCGACTAAATGTCTGCCGGAGCCCGATGGAGCTCCGGCGAAATTGGCTGGCCAAGACACAAGTTGGTGTTGCCAGACCACGATAGAACTTCTGGTCACACAACCTACACATGGATCCCGGCCTTCCCGCCGGAGGCACGATTAAGTGGAAGGATAAAATTTCCGTACGCTTCTCAAGACCTACCCAGAGTCTCGGGCTCCACGAAAAGGGCACCCATTAAAAGACCCGACTCTTGGTCTCCGGGGCCCCGGTGATAGTTGCAGGCCAAGTCGGCAACCACCTTTCGCTGCCTTCAGGATCTTATGGATTGAGGCGAAATTAATTTATATTTAAATTTTCATCTCACAACCACCACCGGTGTGGTGCGGCCAGATCGCTGCATCGGGCGCTTTGTGCTAAGGCTCGGCAGCATGGTGACTTACGGTGTTCCGAAGGCTCGAACGGGTTTGGGTGCGCAGCTTCTTTTACGTCACCATTTTTGAGGTTCCGTTGCCGGGGACCGTCTGGTCGCCATTTTCTTCCTGGCGGCCATCGACTTGTGCGCCCCCCACTGGGGGGGTTCCGGCGTCGTTCCGGTTTTATGACCCACTTCTTCGGGGGTTTCGAGGCTGCTTTATCAGAACGGCAAACCCATCCCCGTTTCGGGGCCGCGCACCGAACCTTAATGAACTGTGCAAATTGATTTGCGTCGAAGCGGGTGCCACTCGATCGAAGCACAAACTTCGTTTCTCTCCACCAGAGCCACAGCCAGAGCCGGGAGAGCCGGGAGCCGTCAAACGTCAGTTCAGGACGAATTCGGGACGGCGGACGAAGATAAGGAAATTTATCGAAAACTTTCATCCCGCCACGCTCACTGTTGGCTGCTGGTGCGGTCAAATGGCAGGATTAATGGGAGGCCACTTGGGTTGCCTTGGAGGAGCTATTGGTTTTATCAGTTAGCAAACTTTGGTCGTCCCGCAACACCCGGCCCGAGAACCCGAGCAGGAGTGTCTGCGACTGTCACCGTCGTGCTTTGGTTTTACTTGAGTTAACCTATTTCTTCTTCGGGCACTTTAGGTTCTGCTGCTTCAGACATCAGTTTGATTGCAATCTTTGCATAAAAGCATATTTTTGACTAAAGCCACTAAAGAACTCTGTTGGACTTAAGCAGGGCTTTACAAATGAAATTAATCGCTTCCGGAGAACTTATCGTTCCTACCTAGAATGACAAGTCTGTTTGTTGATCGTGAGTCAACTGTTGAGAGATGTGTCCTTTGAGTAGGGATGCATAAACAACGTGTAAGCCATTTATTAAATTGGACATAAATCATAGATTAACAGAATAATCATCAAATGAACGAAGGCCATTTGGAACTCTTGTGGATGTGGATGTGTTTGTATGCCTATTCGTAGTAAGAATAACATGTTTTCAACCCCATTAAATTTGAAAAATTCCTCTTTGATTCAACAAAAACAGTTGATACTCTATATTGATGTTTGTTTGTTTCTGCTTTCAGAAAGTTCAGAAATTGCAAAGGCACGATTTGAGACCTTCCAGAGAGTGGTCGCTTCACTAAGACCAACCCCAACAACAGACACGAGTTGCTAATAAATGTTACAGAAGCTTAAGCAACAAAACCGTAAAATTATAGAGGAAAATGATTATTTTACGTCACGCTTGTCGCTACCAGATTTAATATTCATACTCACTGTTAAGCTGAGCGGCATAGTGAAGCTGGCTTGATTTTTCATTCCTATCCTCCACGATGAGAAGACCTCCGAAGTCGACCGATCCGTTGACTTCGGGCGATTTGATTTGCATAAAGGTTTACTTTGAAAGTTTGCGAAAGTGTAACGTGCGAAAAGGGGTTGGTACGACTGTCATTAATTAAAACTGACACCGGCCCGACCGGGGTGGTAGTTCCGTGTAAGATTTCCACCGGGTCCGGGAAGCCATTTTCTTGGTCCGGTGTAATTGGCACCACCCAGGAACCTCCGCCCCGTCGACCGGGATATCGACAAGCTCGTTAGCACATTAGTGTCTCTTTGTGGGACCGTAATTGAGTGGCAAAATGCATTTTCCTGTGCAAACTTCCTAATTGATGATGAACGATGACGGGCCCGGGTTTACGGGTGCTTCGTTCCGGGCGACACGAAAGCCGACACCACCATCTGGTCGTCCGTCTGTCGCAGACGACGGACAGTGTTCTCTGGTGCCACGTGAAAAAGTCACGGCCCCAAACCACTTCCAACCCGGGTGCGTCGTAATCCTGTGGCTGTAACTGATCGACATCGAATCTTGACCTTTCGCACCACCCGCTCCGAACCCGGAAACCGGAGCTAAATGTGCAGCCGACAGCCCGACAGTAGCCTCCGAGGATCCGGGTTCCGGGTTCGTAGGAAAATATTATCCAAAGAATTGGCTACGGGATGATATTACGGTGCGGGGATGATGTGCTGGTCACCGTCACCAGAATGGAACCCGTTCGAGAAACGATTAGATGGGATCGAAGCCGAAGCTTGGCCAATTTGAAGCGAACGTCACCGGGCAGGCCACTCACCTGATAGGTGCTGCTGAACTCAAAGTCCTTTCCTGTGCCGGGCGTGTAGTACGGTAGGCGCTCTCCCAGGGCCTTGTCCAGATGGAACTTGATGAAATTTTCTCGATCTGTGGAAAATAGGGGAATGGTGTGTTGGGTTAGCAATCGGATCGAATCCTTATAATGATTGATGGGCCCCTTTTCATCCCCATCGGACGGCCAGAGCCGGCCCACACGGTGCCACTAATTAATCTTAGTCCGAGAGTAATTTTCTCGATGTTGATGTTATTTCATTTTTTTTCTGATAAGTTTCAAAGAACTTTTGCGTCACGCGTTTGCAGAGATTGGGTTCAGCCAGCAGCGCTAATGATTTGGCGTGATGAATCAGTGTTCCTTTGGTGACGGACGGACTCTCTACTCCGCTTTCCGATTGATGGAAGGGAGCAATTTGACGCTGGTGCAGTGTTTGAAGTACAAGTAATGAAAGAAAAGCATTGAAAGGGGAACCAATCGCAATTAATGACGCGAATGAAACCATGCTTGACTTCAGCTCGTGCCCAATGGCCCAACGAGGTCTTGAATTAGATCTATAACTAACATCGATAATTAATTCGTCTACCTTGAAGTTAAGTAAACCAAGTAAGTAATTTTTTTGAGATAATAAAATCAAGGCCTGAGTCCCTTCCAAAGCCGTCGTTTAGGTACTGCGACTTTCGAATATCTTTCGCCATCCACAACGAATCGATGAGTCACAGAAGCACGTGAAACTGCAGTGGGCGATAATGGGCGAAGCGGTGGATTAGCAATTCAAGATTAAGCGGCCAGCACTTCCCTGGCGAGGGGGCCCAACCCACCGTCTAGTCGGTGGGAAAAATGGGGCGCCCCATCATAAACTAATTATGATAATAATTTGCAGAGCGTGCGTTGAACAACAAATCATGGACGGTGGCATTTCCACGACCTGTATTGATGGCACCCAGACCGACGGATTGTAAATACCACGAAACAAGCACTCCAGACACAAAGGCGAAAGCGGCCGGAGCTACTTTATTGGCCCCTTTTAGGAACCCCGTGAAGCACTTACGGCTGCGGTTTTGATTGGTTGATTTCTAATTAGACTGTAGCTGCATCCTTGCAGGATGCAATCGCTGCCGAAGGCGGGAGCATAAGAAAACTAACCCCTGTCCCGGCTGATGATGAGCTCACATATACGGCCGGGGCCCTATTGAAACATTTCAAGAGCGCTGCACTGAGCGCTGGTACTTAAAACTAATTAAAACGATTCCAACTTTTTGGTGCTGCCGGTCTTACTGCTTCGAATGAGCAGTATCTTGCCGTGGCTTCCTTACCTTCCGGTGCAACGGCGTCGAAGTAGGTCTGGGCGGGCGACGACAATAATTGGTCTCGGGAACCGGTGGATGCTGCACCCGTGGCAGAAACTTTTCCCAACAAACCGACGGCGAGCAGAAGAATTGTTCCGAACTGACTCGGCTCCGTGTGCGCACGTGCCTTCTTCCACATCCTGTTTATGCTGTCTCGTGTATCAAAACACGCTCTCTAGTGCGAGGGCCAACACTCGAAACACTTTTTGTCGCTCGGTTCGTCGATTAACGGATGCCGATAATCGTTAGCCTTTTTTCGCCGAAAGATAATGAAGGCTAGCGAACCGTTTCTTTCGTGTGGCAAAGCCGAGAACCGAGAAAAACCGAGCCTTTTCACTTCCACGATGATCGGTTCGTGTTAATTGCACACGGGTTCCACTTGGAGTCGGCTCGGGAAATGGCCACCGATAATTGGCTCCTTCGCGAACGGGTGGGGTGAGCAACAACAACAACACCACTAATTGGCTTTTAGTACACGGCAACCCGAAAGCCCTCCGAGAAGGCTCCAACGTTGAAGAAAGAAGCGCAACTACTTATGTTCGGCCACGAAGCAACAGGAGCACACACAGGTTGTTGACGGTACGCCGCAAAGCGTGCAATTGAGGCTCATCGACATGCCAACCTGTTAATACACCAGGCCACGAACCACACACCCAGACAGACAGACGCAAACCCCGATAACCGGCGGCCCCACACGGGAGGTAGCATTGATATGAGATTTTATGAGCCCTCTACGACGATATCGTATTGATTCGCACCCACCCTTTGTTTATTGGAGGTGCCATAAAGTCATTAATTACCATCGGCGATGGCGGCCATCCGGGGGGGAGTCCTGGCAATGGTGTGGTGCCAATTAATGGTAGCATACCCTTCCGTAACAAAAGAAAGTTCGGTCAAACAATACTCGGTACGTGGTGTTAAACCGGAAGCGGCTCCGTATCGCTCTGTCTTGTCTCAGCCTTGGCGCGGAGGTAATCGGATCGGAGATCCGCCTTTGGGTTCAACCGGGCATAGGGTCGCCGTCGCTGGTGATTGGTGTCTGATTTATGGTCACCTTCTCACCGATTCAACCTTCGGCCGATAAAGTATGTGTGTGTCGCGTTTTAATTGGTATTTCATCAGCCAGGTTTTGCGGCCCAAGGGACGAGCCCTCCCCGTGGGCTGCTACTTAAAGTTAATGGCGGGTAAAAACCGTTACGGCGCGCTCGAAATTAAAGATGGGCTTTAAAGCGATTTGGAGCAGTTAGTTTCAATTAGGTGAGAATTGCCAATTGCAATCATGCATAAATTAGAGCTGTAATTGTTTCCTAATGCACTGCTTTCTAAGCTGTTGCATCACTGTTCATCCACAGAATGCTTCCTAATGGATGGCTAATTAGTGCCCCAACGCTAGTATACTTGATATAAGCTGCAATTACTACCACAAGTAATTGACAATAATTGTTTCATTAATATTATTGTAACAATCAGTGAAACGACGAACATCAGAAACAAACGAATAATTCAAATGCACAAATAGTCGACATTGTCGACATAGCCATCTTGCGACCAATGAGATTGCATACTATAACCCAAGTGGCGAACAAGTCGATTGTACAATGAACAGCATATTGCATGCAAGAGGTTCGAAAATCAACGACCATTTCTTTCCCTTTGCAGACATTGAAAAGCGTTCTGAAATTTCGACCCTCAACTCTTTTTGGCCTTTCCAATTTTGTGGGGCCAGCAGAAATTAATTTGATCGTTGTTCCAGAACCGTTATTGGGACGGTCTGTGGACTGCTCACGTTTGCCTAGCACTGAAGCCTAAAATAGAACGATTCATCCCAACTCTTTAATTTGCCAGATGGCTTCGGCTATCAGTGGATTGAGTTTGAAGAGCGTGATCGAAGTGATTATTGAAGAGATGGTTCTGCTCCAGCCAGCACGAGTTCTTTCTCGGTTAATAAATATGGAAAATTCTTTTTCGTCTCTCAACTCTCTAACACTCTTTTTTGAATGACTGCCACGTGGATGAGAAGTGCACTTACCGCCGTATCAGTGAAGGGAAACAATGGCAGGCGCCCGTCTGCCAGATTTACTATCGGGCCCAATCGTTCAGCCGAGCCGCCAATTTGCCATTGACCAGTAGCAGTAGCTGACCTTCCGGCGCTAGGCGACCTGATTTTTATGCAAATCATCGGCCCGGTCCGGTAATTGCAGTGCAAAACGTCACCGTGGGAGGCACACACGATCGACCGTTGAAAACGAGCGTTTCTTTCCACAACCCAAAACCGGAGACCGCCTTGGTTAGGTTAAAACCGTCCGTTCCGTTTATTTCCTGTTCTCACCGCGGGGCGCGGCCGCGTTCGTTTAAAATACTCTGCTCTAGAACGATAAAATTATAAATATATACAAATTCGGTAAAGGTAAGGCAGTTCAAACCAAACCGTAATGTGACTCTGCCCCTACTGAGCCTCTGACGTGGGGGGAAGGTTGGTTTAAAAGACGGAAAGGATGTTGATCGTTTGTTTCGCTGACGTAATCACACCATAACTGCTAATTGTTACACACTGTAAAGTTGTCGCTTTGCCGAGCGCTCCTGGATCGTCTGGCCTATTCTATCACATCCTCGGACCAGCTCAGCAATATGTACAGATTGATTGGGCGGGGCGGTGCGGGGTTAGCTTAGCTCGTCCTGTTCCTAGCACTTCATTAATAAGGCACCTGGTCGCTGGTTGTACTACTTCTCTGTCGCCCGCGTCCTTCCAATTTGCTAGCCAATGTTCTCAGGACTCTCGATCTTAGACTAATTCGATCCCGTTCTCTCGTATGAAATCTGCCCTTTGGTCACGATCCCGCTTCGGTTCGGACTGTCACTCGCACATGAGATCAATTTCCGATGATGTCGAAGGGCGTCACCAAAACGGGGAGGGTTTTCCTGCTTTCCTACCAAGCTGAGCCGCATCCGCCGATGCTGGAGTTCTGGATCATCTCTGGGCTCGATCTGATGGCTAGTGGCGTTCCACCACAACCCGGGCTGCCAGTGCGGCCAACAAGAGGGTAATACTGAGACTGATGCTGGTCGCTCCGCCACCGCTGTAGTCGTCCGGTGCTGGCCGCTCGTCGGTTCCGGCTGCGGAGGTTCCGGAGATGGAGACAAAATGGAAACACACGCGCACACACACAAAAACACACACAGGAGAAAGGCGAAAGAGAAGGAAAAAACAATGGTTAGCGCTGGGTGTTGGCTTTCCGGCGCGTACTTGTGTTCTTGGGGCGCGACTACTGGCTTGGCTTGGGCCGGCTGGGTACAGCCTTCGGCGCAGGGCCGTCTCAGCGCACACACTACGCTAGGGACAGTGCGTCGGCGAGAGTGTGCGTGTGCTTGTGGTTGGAACTGGGTGGAAAACAACGAAACAATCTAAGCGCGGCAAAGCATCGTGGTCCGAAAAAAACCCGGGGGCCGGAGGACAATTCGTTCCGCCGATTGTTCCGCCCGCGGCTGCAATCCGGGTGGTGTCTGGCCCCGGGGACGCTAATGGCTAATATGGCTCCGCAGTAGTAGTAGTAGTAGTAGTGGTCGTGGTGGTGGTCGTGGTGGTGGTTCTGGTAGTAGTCACGGCAAGGCCACTTTCCCCTGGGCACTTCCGGCCGGCCCGATTAGCACACTCTGACAGCTAGCTAGGGTAGTTGTTCTAAACGGTAGTTGGCGGAGCACGTTCGCTTCTTAATTATAGTCCAGCCGGCTACCAAGGTCACACAGGCAGCCGCCCCCTTGATCCCCCCGACTGACCTCCCGGTCGGGGTGGGTGGCTGTGGGATGCTTCATGCTACTGGCGGGCGGATAGGAAATCAAGAACTCGGCATTACCCTATCGGGTGAGGGAATTTTTTTGTTTGGCGCAACATAAAAGGCCGCAATTAAAATAATAGCGGAAAAACGAGACACCGAGAGCGATCGGTCGGATTCGGATTCGGGGATAGAAGAAAAGAAGAGAATAAAATGAAAAGAAAAAGAAAACACGAAATCAATTGGCAGAAGTAACGAAAGAGGTGTGCGCCAAAGGTGCTGACTGTGGCTGCTACTTCTGTGACATACACAAAACCCGTGCGGAAACAGACGTGCAAAATCCCAGTACTCCGTGTCTATGCTGCTACCCCCGCTACTAATGGCCACCAAGCCAACGTGCATGCTGATGGTGCCTTCGCGGACCGGTCAGCCTAATGGTGCGTGCCTTGCCTTCTGTCCCGGACGGAAGCAATTAGCTGATGGTTCTACGGGGGCTCTGCCGTCGTCTGCCGTCGGTGGCTGGATTTCGTGCCGTGCCGATTAGGATCAACGGGTTTGGGGGGTAAGACCCGAGTTAGTACACTAGCCCCGCTTACGACATGCAGCTGTGGGGCGGGTTAGTGGCTTATGCAACCCCAGACCCCTGTTATTCACCTTGTCCCCAGCATAACGCAACGGTCTACGGTTAGTCCCAATTTCACCAATTACTACTACTACTGGTGGAGCCAAATCTTGGTTTGAGGTTAGGTCCGGGGCCCACTACCCGCTATGCTACGCAAAGTGCAACGTGTCTCTCGCCCTCTCTCTCTCTCTCTCTCTCTGGCTAGGTGCGCGTGCAGTGTCCCGTAACCGTCTACCGATTCTGCGGCCACGGCAAGCGAGCAGATCGATTCGCGACATCAAAAACCGAAGCGTGCTGGTGCTGCTACGGCTGCAGGCTGTGGCTGGTGCTGGGCACTACTCTCTACGTGCGTATCGCTACGTGCTACAGCTATCACCGCGATCTGGCACGGGCTCCGATAATGTTTCGGTTTCGATGTTGTACCAATCACGGCGCACGGGTTTGGTGAAACCGACCTGTTTGCTGTAACACTTTGCGGCGGAGTATCGAATCGAGAGAGCGCACGAGGTGGGGACGGATGAAAATGCCAGGACGACGCGTGTTAGAGCTTCCGGCTGATGACAGGCTCCACGGTGAGATTGAGACAGGAGTGTTAGACACCAGACAACACGAACGAAACCCAGCACAGCACAGGACACGGGACCGAGACAGCACTAGTAAGGATGGTGGTTGGTGGGCCTATCAGCTAATGCAATCTCCCGCGCAGGCGACATTCGGGTGCAGCATTCGGGGTAGTAGTATGGTAGACATGTAACGGGCAGTGACGGGAACAACAAACCTTGCACGGCTATGCAGTTTCACTCACAGGAAAGTTAGAGACACAGTAAGATAGAGCGAGCGAGAGCGATAGAGCAGAGTGGCAGAGATACGGAAGCCAAGTCGTCCTCGTCATCGTCGTCGGCCCATTACAGCCGGTTGCGATTGTACGGTTGAAGCATATCGGTGGCTATAAGATAGACGACAATAGACAGTGGTAGGTGAGCGAGAGTTGCGTCCAGTTCGGTGAGGCTGTGAGTTCGCGCACTGGGAAACTGTCTGGAAACTGTCACTGACCAACGGAGACCGACTCTCACAGACACACACACAAGCTTCGGTGCGAAGGCTGCCGAGGAATGACCATGGCGAGCTTCCCACCTCGGTGCCCTGCTTAACATTCCGTTCACACCACGCGGACGGACCAATTACAAATGCCGAAGAAGAACACAGAGACACACGGCACACGGCCACTACCTCGGCGGGGGATCTTGGAGTACGCGACGCGCGGGCGATCGAGGCCCAGGAAGTCGAGAACGCGAAACAGGCAGGTCGGTTTCACTTACCGGCATCCGCGTTCAGATCGGCCCAATCGCCCGGATGCTCGTTGGAGTGCTCCAACCGTACGTTACCTAGTGTGTTGAAGGTCGAGGGAGTGTTCTTGCAGCCGAACCACCAGTGGGCCGTCGGTCGCGGGAACGCCGGATCGGACTGATCGACCTGCGAACGATCGGAAGAGCCTCATTGAGCCATCGCCGACGGGCATCATCCTGCAGGAGTTACATACCGTGAACGTTCTATCGTTAAACCGATAGTACTTGTCGTCCTTGAAGAAATAGGTGTACCCGTTCGTGTACTGCAGGGCGGCGTCCAGGTTGTTCGGGACGCCCTCCCAGTTGGAGATCGGTTTCGGGTAGGTCGACTTGACCGGTGGCCGCTTCAGTGGGTCGAATCGCCAGAATTTGCTGCCCTTGTAGAAATAGATCTTGCCGTTACCACCCCACACCATCGCCGCGTCCAGGTGATCCGGGACACCGGTGAACCCTTCGCTGATCTCCTTCGGATACTCGCCGTCGATCTGGCGCCCCTGATACCGCCAGTACTTGGTCCCCTGGAAGAAGTAGGTCTTGCCGTTCTTGTACGTGAACGCCGCGTCGATGTTTCCTGTAAGCGGGGGATTTGGGATTAGGATTCCAGAACCTTCGGGCCGCTTCAACCACACAAACCTGGCAGTCCGGGCCACCCGTCGCTGATCTTCTTGGGGTAGCCGTCGGCAATGGCGTTCTCGGTCAGCTTGTAGTACTGGTTGCCCTTGAAGGCGTACGTGCTCCCGTCGGCAGTGTTGAAGATGGCGTCAATGTTCGCCGAGCTACACAGCTCCGAGTCCACCTCCTTCGGCGTGTCCTTCGGTTTCGGTGTGCGCGTCGGTGTCACGGAGCCACCACCACCACCACCGTTGCGTGTCTTCGGCCCGTACAGCGTTTGAATTCCCTGTGGAGAAGATTCATGAGTTCCGTGGAAAACACTCACCGATGGGACCACTCACCTGGATGTCGTCGGAGTCGAGCCGGAACACGGGATCGTATCCACGGTAGAACGGAGCCATCAGTGCCGACCGAACGTCCGAATGGCTCAAGCCTAGCGAGTGACCAAACTCGTGGGCTGCCACCTGGAACAGGTTCGTACCGCGCGGTTTGTCGATCGTCCACTGTTCCGCATCGTCAAAATGGGCATCACCACCGTACACCGGGAAGTAGGCATGAGCCAGAGTTCCACCCGGCCCATCGAACGGATCCCCATCACCGTGCTCGTTCTCCTCGAACCGGATATCGATGTGGACGGCACCCGACTTCTTCGGCGTAAACTTCAGATCCGTGTGCTCGGTCCACACACTGAACGCCTTCGCGATCTCCTTGTCGACGGCGGCTCGCTCCAGCCGCTTCGGGTACTTCGATATCCGATACGAGAGATCCTTCACCTTCCAGCGGCTGCCCTGCAGCGCGTACCGCTTCGAGCGCGTGTCCGACCCGAACCCGACCTTATCCTTGACGCCGCACCGTGGCAACGACATCAGCTGCATCGTCTCACCGTCCAGCTCCCCGGTGACGTTGAGCCCGGCGAAGCTCTGGAACTCCATGATGGCCTTCTCCCAGGTCTCGTGGTCCAGCAGGTTCCCGCTCGTCGGGTTGCGGTACCTCGGGCTCAGGTATCCGAACTGTGACAGGTAGAGCTAGTGCGGGGACGAAAGCAGACATTCTGTTAGCAAAAAAAAAGGAAGCCAAGCGCAAAGTAACCCGAAGCTACCGACAGGGGACGCCTGCGACCAGCTCAAGAACACGACCATCCAGGGAATCCTCATCTCGGCGACTGATAAGCCGAGAACTCAGCACACCGCTCACGTTGCAATCCGTCCGACCGAGTCCGCATTATTCTGCCCACGGCGCCAGATTAGCGATTCACGGCAACGGCAACGTTTAAGAAGTTCGCGTGCCAACGCCAAAGCCTCACGAGCCTCGTGCCCACAATCAGATTGTTTGTCAATAAATATTTATACGACGCATACAACATTCTGACTGGGCCCCCCCCAAAAATGCAAATCCTCACGGTGCAAGGGCGAAAGGTTCCGATGGGTTGGTAATTTGTCACCCGTCAGCAGTGTCAGATGCCGGGGCCAGGTAAGTTGTGCTAATGGGACATCTCAGGCGCCGAAGCGTGACTCCCCCCGGGCCCCGGGAGTTGTAATTGGAGATGCGCTAATTGCCCTTTCGGTCCCGCAATGGGCCGCAATTGACACTACGTTCTACGTCCGTTTCTATTTGTCCGGCACTCTTCGGGTTTACTCGGGAAGCTCGTGGCCCCAAAAATACTCGGCCGGAGTCTGAGTAGAGATAGCTTCGAAGATTTATAACCCAAAACGGACGTCAGACCGAAACACCCTACAACGGTCGGTAACAGCTCGCCGTTGGCACGGGAATTTCGGTCTGCAATGTAACATGTTGTTGTTTAATTGCTGGAAACTACGCGCAAGGAAACGAACGGGCTCGTTCGACCTTTTGAACCCGGCGACAACCTTCGGGTGGCCAGAACCAGGAGTTCTGTTCGGCAAGTTGTTTCCCGTTTTCCAATGCTCAGAACATCACGGAAAGGGTGACCTTTCCCAGTTCATTGACTGCAGGGCTCAAAGGGCACAAACCACAGCCCATGATGCGCTGCTAAGGCCGGTGCAGATAAGAGCGTCCCGGAGGCGAACGGATTACGAGGAGGCCACGGGGCTAAAAATATCACCCGGTGAAGGTGTTGCACATCAGGCCGGCCGGCTGGCCGACTGGTTGCATAAATCAACGGGAGCAGCGCAATTGAATCAAGCGTTAATTGTAAGGCCCCGACGCCGGCAGCATGCCTTTGGGGGGGATGGAGCGGCGGTCCAAACCGTGATGTAAGGCACGATGTTATCCGGCCGATTAGAAACCATCCGCGGTGGTGGCACGTGCCCGGGCAAGGCCACTCGCTCTCCCGAACAGGACCGTAGCCTAGCAATTTGAAAGCGCCGGGCGAGGAAGTCATAAATCGCCGCCGCCGGAGGATCCCTCCGGTCAGTCGGTCGCCCTGCAGGCCAAAGTCACGATCACGGGCGCCACTGTGAGGGACGATCCAGGCCAGGTTCAATATTGGTGTCCCCGTTTCCCGAGACGTTACGCCAATTTTGCACTTCCAGTGCCGGTGGCTATCGAGTGGCATTCCATTCTCGATTGAAGGACCACACGCCAAACAGGGGCATCTCAATGGGAAGAAAGATGCTGCATCTTCCTTTATGTCACGAATCGGTTCCCGTTTTGGGACGCCACGGGTTGGATACGGTCCGATAGCGTCTCCGTGACATTGCAAACAGTGCGCTTCGAGCGATCGTCCCGGCCATGGGTGATGAGATATTTTAAGCAAATTATGGCCACCTGGGAGTCTCAATTAGACTCCTGTCAACCAACCTGGCGAATTTAATTCGTTCGTTCGTTCTGATGTATTATAGAGAATTTGAGCTGCCATAGCGTTACATTCGTTCTTTTCAACTTTCTTAATTAATTCTATCTTAACTCAATTTTAATTCTAATTTTAATTCTATTATTTAGTCGAATGCCAGTTGTCTTTAGGAATTCCTGAGCGTTTTTTACATTTAGTATCGACGCGAGTGATTGTTTTAATTTTTTATTATTTGAAGGTTTAAAAGCAAATGAAATTTATGAACGACTATTGAAAATATATAAGGACTTTTCGCATTCAATAAGGGTGTTTGCAGGGGCATTTCGTATAGAAAAATCGTCGAATCACTGTAAGAGGTACAGAGTACAAGGCCTAGCCATCTCATTGAGCAGTATAACCCATTTTTTGATTGAAGTATTGAGTTTCAGAAAGCTGTTTGTAAAACGGCCACATTCGCTAAAAATGGAACAATGCACCATGCACCACAAGAGCATTTTGAAAATCCCTGAATTAAACATCGAATTGTTGAAGTATCCATCGTATTCACTAGATTTGGGCCCTAAATACTTCCATCCATTTTCAGACCCAATGAATGTTATTATTTTATTTTTTCAAACGATTCGAGCTGTGTTGTGAATAACGGACAAGTCACAGCTCAATTTGTCATTCTTTATTAGTTTAAAATCTCTCTTAGTTGTCATTCTTAGCTGTAAATGTTGTACTTCTCATTATCAATTTTTGGGCGGAATCCTCCAAAACGCCTATTTTTAAAATAGATATTATACGGTTTGGAAGATCCAGATACCGTCAGATTGGGAGATTGTTCCATTTTCATCGGCTTCCGGTGGCCACTTTGAGGAACAAGTTCCGTGCCAATTGGAAAGAGAAAAGTAAAAACCGGAAAATGAGCCAAATGCAGTGGCTGTCAGTGAATCATTGAAAAACTCGTTGACGGATGTTGTGCTTAAAGATTGAAATGATTTCCTTTTATTAATCACTTCAATTACTCGGTACAGTATTGGCACGAGCCAGACCAGCGACTCGGTTGGGTTCTGATCTGCAACAATGATACTCCCCAGACGGGGCGCGTGTAACTCCCATTCTAGGCCGGGCGTGTGTGTCTTCAAAACAATCGGCAGATTCCTAAGCCCTTTCTGCCCGCGTGCACCCCCCCGGATGACAAAGGGCGCTAGAACAAAAGAAGAAGTAACCGGAGAAGCAACAAAGTAATGCCATCCCCGGTTGACTGTTCCGTCACAGTGCACCCCCTTCTTGACACGCTTTTCAATAATTGTCTCAAAAAGCGCGCCTGGCCCCCCGGGGAACACATGCAAACCCCACCGGCCCAAGGTCATCCGAAAAGATGATCCCCGTCCGGCCGATGTGGCGAATAATTGTCGCCGGTTGCAGCGTGACGGCTTCATTTGTAATCAATAAACACATCAACGCGGAAGGTTAATCGCATCTCAGGCGTGTCCGATCGCCGCACTTCCTACTCGCGGCCCGGCTCCAGTCCGGAACCAGCCGACCCATCCGGACCCGTCTCCACCACCACCACCGCAGCAGCAGCAGCAGCAGCAGCAGCAGCAGCAGCAGCAGCAGCACCCAAACATAACAATCGCGCGGCGCGAGTTTGGCGGCGGCGCTGCGTTGCATGAATTGTAAATCAAAGCTCATCGGTTGCCCCCGCGATCCGTAGGCCTCTGTGTGCGTGTTCGAGCGGGTTGGCAATGAAAAATCATAAACCCACCCGGGGTACATAATGAACCACGCGGCGGCGGCGGCCAATGCCAACGCCGCGTGCCCGATGCGAACCGGAATGGGTCGAGCCGAGTTTTGCGACACTTTTGGGACCGCGTCCGACACCACCGAGGTCACCTGTAAGGGGGTGGGGAGGGTGGCCTGGGAACCACCACCCACCGCTGGGTTTATTGGAACGAGAGAGAGAGAGGAAAAAAAATGTGGGGACCTAAAACAAAGACCCGGCACCGGCTCGGAGCCCCGACACTCGAGCGGGGTGGCGGTCAATCTGGGTGACGCCAAAGTTCGTTCAACTCGCGGCCGTCTTCCCTATCGATCGATCGCGACCGCGGGGTGACTATGTTGGTGGCGAGCGAACCGAGTCAGTCAATCGAAACAAAGCCACAGCCAGGGCGTAATGCAGCATGCAGTTGGATCGTCACATGCCACTCATTAGGTTAATGGTGTACGGCGTGCGAGCATGTGTTTGTGAGGCTGGCCATGGGCGAACGTGTGTGCCGTGGGGAGGGCTGTGAATGAAATGCACGGCTGTGTTTGATAAGATAATTAAGGGGGTCGCCCAGCACAGAGATGCTATAAAATGCCATAAAATGGAGCTAAACGTTCAATGTAAGCCTCTAGGAAGGTGGATAATACAGAAGGAAGCATAGAACGCGAAAGGAAATCCCCAAATGTTACGTAACCAAGATTGAACCCCTAAAATAAAGGGAGCTCATTGTTCGAACGGCTCACTAAACGCTACTAAATAGCGTCAATTGTTAATCCTCAACAGCGCGACGCGTTCAAAACAACCGTCAAATGACGCATCAGCAAGGCAAGTCAATCGCCGCCCGTCGCAGCGTCTTAATCTCCGAGCCGGGCGGCCGTTTCCCCCCCGTTTCCACGGGGCTTGGCCCCCGGAGGATGATAATCACAAATGATTGCTCGCACGACCCGCGAACAGCTCGGCGGCCGCTCAGCGATTGATTATTATTTACAACCCCCGACCAACCCAGCCACGGGCGGTTTTAGTATGCGTGTAGTGGTCACGGGCCACCTTACTCGGTGTATCGGTGTGCTGAGGGACCGTAAAGAGTCGCAAAAACTGCGGTCGCGGAAGCCCTGGGAAGGGACTTCACGATCGAGAGGTTATCGGTGATGGACCAGCAGCGGCCAGTGCTGCGTGGTGCTGTATGGTAAATTGAGCACACCCGTGGTTACTGCTACAAGCCACGAAAGTAGGCCACAGTCACCGACGAACCGCGGTGAACATAATCGACCGAGTGACATACCAGACCGACCACAATAGTGATTCCATTGTCCGCTCAGGCAGGTGCTAGGGGTGTGGGCCACAACATTGAAACATGTTTCGGGCCCGATGGACCTTGGGCGATTTCGGGTGCCGTTATCAAGTGCTCCAACACCGTTTCAAAATGGCATCTTATCGTGCTAACTGCGCGCCTTCGGCCAACATACCGATGACGAAACCGGTGAAGCCTTCCCGTGCGGTGGGTATAACCTTCAGCAGCGCTGCATGCCGGGCATCCCTTATCGGGCGATCGGTAATCGGATAGTGTCAGCCCGGGGGTGACGATAGTGGGTAAAGCAATTAAATGGCAGAATGGCAAACACTCGAGCATGACATTTGTGCCCTAACCGACTCCACGCCCTGTTAGGACATGGTGTCCGGGTTCCTGTCGGTGAGTAACGGCAGCCACAGGAAATGGTTCGCTTGGTGCTAAAATCTGTCACGCGCATTAAACGCGCATCGGTTGCAACTCCGTCGAGCGCAGAATGCGGAAATGGACCCGCTGCCGGGATGCCGGTAATCAGTTGCATAACAGAGCCCCCACCGTGATGTGACCTTTTTCGCCTGCCTCCCGGGAAGATCGGTCTGGCCGCCGGTGTCGATCTGTGTTTGGCACCTGTTAATGGGCCAGCGTTACCGATCGTTCTCGATCACGTTTCCTGGGCCCGCGGTCGGGCGTAGTACATCACCCACCGCAGCGCAGGGAGGGCTAGGGGCGCTGTTGGGGTGGCTCGGCGATTCATTAAGCGTTAATTGAATGGACAAGTTAAAGATCAACTCCATTTAAACGGCGCATTGTGAACTTTACGGGTCCGGACAACAGTGTCGCCGTCGTTGCGCCTGCATCGGTGATGCGCCTCGCTTTCGACACCGTTCGACGCGCCTGTCGGGCAGGGTGTGCAGCATCAATGGAGCACACTACCGACCCGGCCCCCGGGGGTTTCAGGTGTCGACTGAGGAAGACATGTGGCGTTCCACGAACTGCTGACTGAGTCAGAGGAGGAGGAGATACGAACTAACGAGGGGCACGACGGCGAGATGACACATGCGCACAACCACAGGGCGTGTGGGATGATCGACGGAACTAGTGGCCGGGGTTCTACTCTGCAGCTTTCTTTCGTAGGGAGGGATTCGCAGAGAAGTCTCCAGGGTCAACAACAACAGGTTTCATCTGTTCAAACAAATATTAATTCGGCGTCGGTTTTTTAGTGTTCAAATTCGACAGAAAAGGATAAACGCTTTCGCATCAATGCGTTAAGTGGCGATAACAGAATCAAAGAAATGGTGATAAAACTGTCTATGTTAAGATTTTTTATTAGTTTGGCTAAAAAGAAATCCATTATTTTTTCGTTAATTTAAAAGTTTTATGGAAGCCTTGGTTGTTATTGGCTCTAGCAATCTATTTTTTAAATTTTCTCTTGATCCCAGTTTCTCATAATTCAGGAAGTTTCGCAATGCGTGAAAATGGTGATAATCGGAAGCAACTCAAAATGAATTATTCCTTTCAATTCCCACTAAATACACACTAAAACCGTTATGGTCGTTGGTTCTGGTTTGACAAATGATTGAGCTGCTTCACCACGCTTTGATCACGATCGTTTTTCCACAATATTTTCATTTTTTAACGTTTTTTATTAATTAGTTGATGTCGAGCTTCTTGGGAAACAACGAGCTTCTTTGTGAATTTAGCTCTGCACATATGGCTTAACACTTGATGGTTAATCTTCAGCTTCTGGGCGATAAGATGCCAAATCAACTTTGATTATTTCTGTGATTTTATCGACGAAACCAAAATTGCAAGTAACTAGCTTTTTGTTAACTTCCATTGTTAAAACACTGTAACGCACAGCTAAATGGAACAACCAAAAAATAGTTAAAGCTTTTTTTAAAACGTGAAATGTCCGCTTGAAAACGAACTTAAAAACTTGAAACTGTATGATCGATACTTTACGAGATATCGATAGTCATCTATCGAGATAATAATGGTCTTTTTCTCCCCAACCTTATAAATCCATCCATTATCTACTTTCGGTTTGAGTTCTGTTCAGAAATGTTGGTCGCTTTGCGGTTCAAAACATCGTCATTTGGTGGCCATTTGCCGAATTAATCACCACTCGCCATTGATCTTCGGGACAACCGGCAATCAGTAGATCACGTATACGCCATTAACTACGACCGTTTTAAGTAAAAACTGTTCCGTGTTCCGGACTTATCATCGTTTAGCTTCATTAGCTTAGAACAAGTGCGCATCGCCGGGATGGACGATTTTTTTATGCTTCCCCTTATGGTATCTATTTATATCCCGTGCCATCTGTAGAATCATGCCTCGGTTCGGTCGA
This sequence comes from Anopheles bellator, assembly GCF_943735745.2. Taxonomy (NCBI): domain Eukaryota; kingdom Metazoa; phylum Arthropoda; class Insecta; order Diptera; family Culicidae; genus Anopheles; species Anopheles bellator. The sequence continues at coordinate 52,688,241 of NC_071285.1, read as the reverse complement.
ATCCAGCAATGATTGGCAGATAACTTCCCGCACGAGAAAATAACTCAAAATCACGGCGCCAGTACTGGCTTCCCAATTTGCCACGATGAGTATCGCTTCACAAAACCAAAGCAGACCAAGTGACCCATCAGCTGGATTCTTCCGCATAGATTCCGCCCGGCATCCCGCCGATTGGAGCGGATCCATCGACTTCGGTTTCACTGCGCTCACGCTGACTAATACCAACTTCCAGGAAACTCGTTTACGACCGGCGATCTCAGCAGGTTCTCCGAGCCAGACCGAGCCAACCCAGAGCGAACCACTTGAATCGGTGGGCGACGATGACTCACGGCCACGCTGCCGGGACCGGGGCAGTTCGTGGTCCGCAGTGACGTCAAATTTTGGAACTGGGGGCATGACTTTTAGAATGCTGCATCCACATTTCTGTACCTTTTTACTGGGTGCTATATTCGCCCGCTGGGATACGTTTCGCAGGAATGACCTGGGACCTCCAAAAAGAAGCATAATGGAGTCTCATGGAGAATCCATTTACGCGCACGAGGACACCGGCACGGAACGGTTGTTTTGTGGTCGTTTCGGCAGTCGATACTCTCACATACACGGGTGCGCCCCAACCAGGAGGTCCTTTTTCTCTCGGACGGGAAAGAATTGTGGAAAACAACTGACCAAGTCACGCAACCTTCGTGTTCCTTCGTGGGTAACGGAACCTTCGGCGGACCGGGGAATTACTGTCCCACGGTAATGGGTTGCCTTGGGCAAAAGTAAGGTCGGTCCTGGCCGGGAACCACAACGTACCTAAGGCACCCGGCCAGAAGGTCGATAGGAATTCTTATTCGTCCACCGGCACCGAAAAACACGGCGGCGGTGAATAATATTACAGAATCTGAAGCATAATTAACAGCACCGGCGGCCTCCCACCGCCAGGCCAAGGCAACGTCACCGCGTTGACGGGAGCGTTGACCTAGGGGACGTTGAGCGGGTCTAAACATGGAACTCCCGCCCCCTCCCCCGGGTGGTGACATTCCGCGGTGAACTTTTGTGGGGCAGAAAATCGATTCCGAGCCGGGGAAGCTTCCGGATCCGAAAGTTCAAACCCGTGCAGGTGAGTTCCCGGTCCCCTCACGGGCTTGAGTCCGAACTCGTTCCAAAGTTTTACGGGTGTTAATTCGATTCGCGGAGCAACTTTGGTCGCGCGCCCGTTGCGATTTATGGTGGCAAAGCATGGATTGCCCTATTTACACTGGGGTCTAACTCGGGAAAGGTTAGGACTCCGCCGCGAATGTCAACGGGACAGTCCCGGCGGTGTATCCTGCGCGCTCACCGGTGCAATCGCTGCAAGATTGCACCGGCGACATCGCGTCCGTCCTCGGGCCGCTGTCCATAATTCAGTTCCCTTCGCAAACGGAACCGCTATTTCTGAATGCGAATATTCAAAAATAGCCTTGAGCGTGGGGCGAAAAATAGCCCTTCGGGTTTTGGAGAACTGGTGAGTAAAAATGGCTACAACCCAGGAGAAAGTGTCACGCCCAGAGAATCGCAAGCCGTGGTGGTTCCGGGGGCCTCTCCGTCGCCGAGGTCGAGCCTCTCGAAGGGCGGCTCGCGCCGAAGACCGGACTGGAAACGAATGGCACCCGCATATTAAGGCTAAGGATGCCGCTTGGATCAAAACCGGTGTCCTTTTCAATAAAACTGAGCGGGAGCCGCGATTTACGGGCCGCATGTCGTCGTCGTCGGAGAGTCCGAGGTCCCAACGAGGTACGTACGTGACATAAATTATTAGAAAAAGAAAATGAAACGACAAATTGTTGAACAATTTATGGCTCCTAACTCGGGGCGACTCCTCAATGAAGCCGTTGCCACTCTGGGCTCTCCTTGGGCGCCACCACCCCGCTGTGTTTTATGGGCTTCTCGGGCATTAACTGGCTGGGCCTAGCGTGTATTAACTATGGCCCAACCCAGCCCAGACTGGCTGCCCGTTTGCATTCTAATTGTGCATTGTGTGCGAAGCAGACCAAGAAGCACCAAGAGCTCCTGAAGTCTCACTTGTGGTCTTTTAATAAAGGTGTTGTTTGATAAATACATATACGTGCGTGGACATTATCGATATGGTCAACATGCTAACTGATCGCCCATTTCACACCCCACTCCGGTTCCGAGAGGCAAATTGGTGTCGAGTTTGGTGACTTCTGCCAGAGCGATTGCGTGCCCCGACCGATTCGAGTGGGAGACAAACGTACCCCCAAAAAATATGGGCCACCCCACCGGGATCATTAAAAGGCCATTAGGGATGTCTCGGTACGCACAGAAACACGTGGTTCGCCACATCCATTCGAGGCTGTCATCGAGATCCGATCGCGATCTCGCGATCACTTCGCTTCCGATTGGCGACCCGCTTTTACCCGGTTGATAAGAAACCGGTTCCAGCGCTGCACTTGACCATGTGGCCACACTTGGTACTTTGTAACCGGGTTCAGGCGGAGAGGTCACCCCACCGTCGGATTGAAACAAATGCCACCGACACAGAAATGGTGAGGAATTCAAATGAACTCCCGGACGACGTCGGAGTTCGCCTTCGCACGGACTTGAATTGAGTTTAATTAATTCCATCTTGGACGTTGTCGTGCGTTTTCGGGTTGGGCCCAGCAGCAGCAGCTGCGCAAACTGTCTCATCTGCCCGTTATCCGGCTGATTATCGTCTCCCATGTTCCCGGGACACTTACCTCGGCCTGTGGTGTCGTGGAGATGGGTGAGGTGTTCGAGCGGGCGGCCAAAACCGTCACCAGTAGGGCTGCGGCCAGCCAGTAGCAGTCTCTTCGTGGGTTGCGTAGCATCGTAAACTGCTGCGGTGCGGTGCGTGATGTCAGTCCAGTAGCGGGCGGTACCGCTGGCCTCCAGGAGCTTGGGGCTCGACTTCTGGCTCGACTTCTGGCTCGACTCAATCCAAGGGAGCGGGCCTCAGACCACCATCGGTAGACTCTGAAACGATAACGATACGAGCGTTACTGACCCAATCGGAACGAAATCGAATACGATGTCGTGGTGTGTACGAATTGAATCGAATCTAACCCACTGTAGGCGTGCTGGTCAAACTCGATCTGGGCGCCCGTACCGATCACAGCGATCGTTGAGCGGAAATTGTGAAGCAAAAAAATTCAGCCCCGTTCCCGAACAACTATGTAACCGGCTCCTCCGCAAGGCAAACCTCCCGTCGGTGACAACAAAATTGAAATATCGCCGCTCACACCGAAGGGCACGCCGGGTTGGGGCCGGCCGTGGGGGGACAATTTAGAAACGAGAGCACACGCAGAGCGGTCCCACTGGTAATTGCCCCTGGCTGGGGGAGACCGGGACTGGGAAAATTGACGGGGAATTTCCGCGACGCCATCATGCAGCAAAACGAACGCACATGTTTTTTTCGGTCCACTATCGGGCGGGTTCCATCGGCTCGATTTTCCGTCGCTTAATCAGCTTAATGTTAACCTCGGGCCGGTTGACGGTCGTGCCGGCCGGCTGGCTGGCCGGTGGTCAAGGTTTCGGTAGGTCAGATCCGGAAGTGGTCGGACCCGGATCGGTGATCAGATAAGACCGGGCAGCAGCTCACGTCGCGGGATTATTAGCCCTCAGCCCTGTCGTCGTTGGTCGACCACAACCGATTCGGTGATGCACCGTAATCGGCCACGAAGGTCCGGCGTAACGCGCTGTGACGGGGCGCACTATCTTATCGTCGGCCTACGCCCTGCGACGTGCGACTTGCGAAATGAGTCGGGACACAGCCTCACCCATACGATGCTGCTGATGGAGGGCCCATATCTAATCGGGGACCGTTGGGCAATGGCAGAATGCAAACATTTTCACGCTTTTCGGTAACCTCTACAACTGCGGAGTGGTTGCTCCGGACACGAGATGCGCACGACACTATGTGGGGACACTAATGGGAACGACACTACAGCAGACATCACGCCGTGAAGATAATTTGGACAATTTTTCAAGTGTCATTGGGAATGGGCAACAGTGCAGGCTGCGTGTGGCTACTAGATTGAAGCGTTACCATGGTAACACATTCAATATCGGTCCGGACTAAAGCGCTCGAAACTCATTATCCGAAAAGAGGCCGACTTACAAAATGGACTAGTAGGCTGCTGTCATTATTTACAAATGTCGTTCTCTATCAATTCATCAAGTATTTAAGATGGAGCTAATACAAATGATAGGAACTTATGTATTCTGTTGATCGATGGTGTAACTGCAATGCTCACTCAATGTACATTTATTCCGAGGGATGATGCGGTTCGTGACATGGGTTTTGTGTTGGTTTCTAGGCTTAAAGGATCAGGGGATCAGGATCAGGCCAGTAGAACACTTAGAATGTTGGGTTTTGTTTCTCGTATGCCAAAAGAGTTCACTTGGTAGAGTTTCACCTTCTGTCTTAATCGACCCTGCTGCATCCAGTTTAAAATTTCTCCGCTGTTTAGTACTGTGTGTCAACTAAGTCATATGATCCATTGACTGCCCGTCTGTAACATAAATAAATTAACAAAATATGCTAAATCAATACAGAAAAGAAATGAACCAACGTTCGAGCAAAAACTGCTCGAATCCGTTGCCCTATTGGCATCATCAGGCTAGTGATGTGCAGAGTTTAGGAGTTTTAATCCTTGCCTTTTATATGCTCAACGAAGGGTGGTCGACGAACAGACATTTGGCAAATATTCGGGTGCGATCAGCACTCCGCCAACTCGCTCCAATAAACTAACCACGCCTGTTGCGTGGTGCGCATTTATTGTCCTCCTACTCGCGACAGTCTTAAGCCACGTAACGGGCGTGAAATGAGAAACCTTCGCACGCCTCGTGATTCAGAAACCGAAAGCGCCGCAAACAAGACTTTCGCCCGGTGCGGCGGCAACAAATGCCGAAGCACTGTGACATCGATTACCGCCGGAACCGTCGGAACGGTCGGAAGTGAGTCGGCCAGCTGGATCGCGGGAGGACCGCGATCGGACATACACTACACTTCCCGGCCGGCATTTGCATAATGTTGACTTCCAGCCCCCTCGGAAAGCACAAAGGGAGTCCCCTCATCAACAATTAGCTACTCGTATGAACCACAAAGACGCATCCCGCACCGCACCGTCATGCACTCATTATTCAGCGATCGCCTTCCTGACGGAACCTGTCATCGCGCGAAAGATGATCGCGTGAGTAGCAACAAGCGCGAGAATAAAGAAAACAGGAAACCGAAGCAAACAAAACAAACCGAACACCGCACAGAGCGGACCACCGATCGGCGCATCGCAGAAGCCACGACAAACCCGCGGTGGAATAAATTACTTGCTTGCTAATTTTGAGTAAAAATTATTTTCACGTACCGCCGGCGAGCCATGGCGGTAGACCTCCGCGCCCTTCCGCAGTACGTCCCGCTGCGTGACCGCACTTGACGTTTGCGCGCGCTGACGTTTGGAGGTCGTTCGCCGGATCGGACGGTGCGATGATCGCGCAGGATCGCGCATCCTCGACGCGCATATGCAAAATCGGTGGCCCTTCCACCCGAAGGTCGGTGCGCTGTTCTTCCTCCTCCGCCCGTTTCGGATCACCGGTTCTCGGGTCTGCAAAAGGGCATGTGGCCGCACCCGCCGTGGACGTGGTGCGAATTCGATTTCCCAAATACGAGTTCACGTCCACCGCATTTTCGGTGTGGCGTCGTCACCGCGAGAACGAGTTCCTTGACACTTCTGGTTGCGTCGGTGAAGGCGAATCATGCTTGCAGGTCATGTTCGGTTTTTCGGAGCCCTCTTGATTTGGAGCACCAACGCGCGCACTAACCGGGGAGGGCCGTGACTCGAAGGACGCGGCTCTTGAATCGGTGCGAATCGGTATTCAAATCGGTGCGCGCCCCGGGATCAAGCGATCGATCGATGGGAAACGACTGGCGTACGCATCTGCCCTCCCCCCCGGGTGATGCTATCGTCGGAAGGGGATGTTGTGCGGATCGGGCTCGGAGGGCAAATGGGATTACTCATGCGAGCGGGCGAAGGGTTGCCCCGCTTGTCGTGCATCGTGTGCGCGCTGATCGGTACTGCGATCTGGCGGAAACAAGTGGCCTGCTGCTGCTGCTGCTGCTGCTGCGCCATCTCTCACACGGCCCGGCACGTTTCGTGTGATCAATCTCCCGTGGCTAGCATATCGACATGCGAACCGGCGTGTTTGTCTGGTCGGTGCATAATGATCACCGATTGAGTGAAGTCGTGCCAGAGTTTGGCAGCTCCGAGGGAAGTGTTATTGGTGGAAATGCTTGGAATCGCTTGTTTGAGCTTCGCCAAGCGATGATTAATGGTGTTGTTTAGTGTAAGCTCATCGTTTTCATTTCATTGAGACTTTTGAACGATGGGATATCAACGGGCATTGTCAAATCGAGGCCCAAAGCTTGGTGAACATTTTGGGCATTCGAAATTCGAGCCGCAAACTAAAAATAAACAAGCGCATAAAGATCTTCATGGCTAGCTATCTTCATGTATGGTAGCCCCAGCAACTGTCGATCTTTTTGTACAGTCCCGCGAGCTACTTTGAGTTACTGTTGGGCTCCTTCTGTTTATGAAATATTTCAGGCATTTAATCAATTTGACCGTTGGAACTTAATTTTGGCCAGATTTTTTGGCTATCCAAAAAGGGGGACAGTTTTTCGACGACGGACCAGATTATGACACAGTCGGCAATAGATGGAGAAGGAAAGGCCACTGAAAAATCAAAGCAAGAACAAACGAGTTGTCATTTCACTCACTGAAGCTCACGGATTTTTCGCCCGCGTGTTTTACTTCTTGATTTATCAAACCAAATTGGAACTCCATTTCACTAGGGAAAACCTGACTAGGCAAAACAAAAACCCGTTACAGATTGACGAGGCAAAATTAGCAGTCAATACCATTATAGTAAGCATCCCTACGCCCGGGAGCGGTCCAGCAACAACCCACCCATTACTGTTTTGCTCCGAGCTCTAAACCATCTCATTTCAGTTCTCGCCTCGCCGGCCAATTTGCTGGATTCTCATCGCTGGACCCAAACCCCCGACCTAATGAGAGCATTTTACCAAAACATCGCCTGTTCTAATGCGATTAACGAATGCAGTTTGTTTTCGCGCATCTTTGGCCCGGCCCGCTGCCTGTTTGTGCATTAACACTTCATCCTCGGTTCTCTCGAGGAGAGAGTGAGAGGAAGAGGGACGAAACTGCATCTTGCAGGTTGCGTTCCCACGCGCGCACTGTGGCGTGTGCCAAGTTATCAAAACAAATCATTTTTTCTGGCCCCCTCCGCCGGAGGGCTCCGTTTTGTTGTTTTCCCATTTCACTACGGGCGATACGCTGGGAAATTCGATCGGAAAGCCCCTTTGCGATTTCGCTCGTCATTGGGCGCACATTTCGGCACAACCATCCAGCCCGGTTGGGGGTTGATTGTTTGGACCTCCGCCCCCCCCACACGAAAGGGGCCAGTGTCTGGCCCGGCCGCAGACGCTCCGGGGCACGGTGTTTGGTGACTTTTCCATAGTAACGTCCTTTTCGGTGGTGTATTTTCGGTGTTTCGGCGGTGCCGAGAAAGAGTGTGAACCTCGCGCCAAGCGCCCTGTCTCGAGTCGCTATTGACAAATCGTGATAATAATGTGTTCAGGATGATTCATGTGTTTGTGTGGCCCGCTCCGAGAAACATTCCTGTGTGATCCCCTCCCGTACGGGCCAAACAATGTGCGCCATATCTTTGCCACCGACTTAAGTCCGGCTCGCGTAATTCTCGTCGTGCGATAAGAGATGTGTCAAGTGATTGCCGTGGCCAGCACACCAGTAAACGAGGTTATCACTGTATCACAAAATGAGCTACACTTTGCGCACCGGGGTTGACCGCGTGGCGCGTGCAAAACTCACCTGAACAGCGCAAGGCGATTTCGGTTTGAATTTTCTCCCTTAGGGATTGACCGTTGGCTAACACTTTCTACCACCCGAACACACCGACTCCGAAGCGACCGACCGACTGTGGATGAGATCGAAAATCTGAAAACTCTTGCCCCACTGCTGCAGTTCTTTTCGCGATCCTCGGAGCACTACTAGCTTTGGCGCAACGAAACCACGGTAATCTGAACGCACAATCGGGCAGGCCACACTCTATCGCTACAATCGCCTTCACTCGCAACGCACTTCTCCGGCCCGGGTCACTAATCGGGTCTCCAACGCACCGTTATCCTGCCGCCGTTACACCGATGGAGCAGCCGGGTGAGTCACGATTTCTGGTGATTTCGGTTGGTCACCGAGGGAGCGAGTGTCACGCGGATTGGTTGTGCGCCACACAAACACCACTACTGGAGCTCACTTTCGGGCCTGCAGCACAATCCGCGCAATCATCACAATCGAGGGCCCTCTTCTCGTCGGGTGCTGGGCAGTGGGGTTCGTGACTTGCCGTTGCGTGCGATGCTCCAGGCGAACACGCAAACACGACCTACCTTCGGGAACGCAGAACAACGACTGAACTGTGCAACAACTGTGAACAACTGTGTTATTTATGAAAAACGCCCAGCGAGAGAGAGAGAGAGAGAGCGCGCACACTAACACGGCGAGAGCGAGAACAAACGGAGAAAGAGATACGCGATTTGGGGAGACCGCGAGAGGGCGGCCTGTGTTTTTGCTCGTGAACGTGAGCAGGTTATGCTGCTGCTCACCGGATGAGAAGTCGGATGACGCATCGGTGGAGTCGTCTCGTGCTTGGTATATTCCAAATGCACCCCCTTGGGCGACGGTTGAGAAATGGAGCAATAAAGAGCATAAGGGATTTACCCCAAAAATGACTGATGCTAGGTAACAGACCACTATTCACAATCAACGACAACGGAAAACGTTTTAAAAATAGCTTTACAGACTAAAAAATCGGAGTATCGATGGTGGAGAAATTTTGCTGTTAGCATTCCAGTCGGTTTTATGGTGGCAATCCACTGGACAAAGTGCCACCGAGGCGGCTAGAAAACAATGAGAGCGACCATAAATCAACCCACCGCCCGAGACGTCCGATCGCCCGCAGGGAACTGATCCGCCCAAGACGGTGTGCATACGATTATCTTCGGTACTATTTCTTTTCTCTTCTTCGAGCACCACCCGGAAACGGGCATCATTCTTGAGGTGCAAGTCACCGGACGGCACTTCTCACTTTCAGTGCACCGTTTCGCTTTCGATTGAGATGCCGATGCCATGCCCTTGCATTGTCCGGTCGCCAGAAGTATCCTTAGAATTCTTTCCCATTCGATGAACCGAACCAACACTACAATCCGCTCACGGCATGAAGCGTGTGAATCAGCGAATTGGCGGAACGCTGTTTAGTATGCATCGCTTGACGGTGCTCGAAATTTAAGGACCCCAAATTAGGAACCGACCCGAGTCGATCAATCAAGATCGTATGGCCGGTAGGAAGTCCTTATACTCGCACGGAGCAATCCCCAGACTGTGCGCTACGCGTTACACGTTACTTTTTGCTTAAAATGTACGAAAATAATGGAGAAGTTAGTCGGCCCGGGGCGCAGTGCACCGATAAGACAACAAATTAGTCAACAGATGTGCTGTGAACAATAGGTGCACGAACAAAGAGAAGCTGCCAGTTGTAAAACTATTTTCGGCAGGGTACACCAACCTTATTACCTTTCACGGCCCGTCATTTGCATACCGTCGTTGGCCGGTTTTATTTTGAACACGTTATTTGAAATCTATGATTCAGTCACCGGTTGATGGGCGAGCTTAACGCGAGAATTAAAAGCCACCAGAAACACGGTAACCGTCGCACGCGCGCCTAATTAAGTGTGCTGCGCTGCAACCGGGCTGCAGAGCCATCGGGGGCAACCGTGACCAGCTGGGCTGACTGTGCTAGGACCTAGGACAAACCACTCGTAAAACGCATCGCCCCCCTGCCGAGTCGTAAAAGTCGAAGTGCATCCCGGACGACCGGAATCATTGGTGCTCTGCGGCACGTCCGGTAGCCGTCGCTTCCGTTGTGACCGCGATCGGCCAGGAGTGATAAAAGCGGATTTACGGCTGCGATTTGGGCGCAGCTTCGTGATGCGGTGGACCGAAAAATCTCCCAGAAGGTAACGCGCACTGTATGTTGGTCACGATAAATCGACTCCTCGACGGTGCAGTGTACGGGAAATGAATCGCGAGGGTCCAGTGTCGAGGACGTCTCGGACGGACGCCCAATCCGGTGCTCCCGATCAACGCCCGAGAAGGGCCAGCGAGCGATAAATTATCGCAAGGTTTCGCACCTGTCAGGATCCCTGTTTGGAGCGTGGCCCAACCGAGAGACGCGGAATGCAACTTCATCGATTGGTCTGTCTCGCAGCACAGGCAACTCAAGTTCTTTATTGCCAAGCACATCCTTCTCAGGCACGCATCGCCGGCCCGAGCCCTATTCTATCGCCGCCAGATCGCAGACGGAGCGCGCCTCGGGCGGAATGTCTAACGACGACGACGAGGCCGCCAGACCAGGTGACGATAGGCCACGCGTCGGCTCGACCTCAAGTGTCGATTTGAATAGCTTAATTAATTCGTTCCGTTGTTAATTGTTTTGCGCCACCATCACCGCGGATCGGAGCATTCCGCTGCTCCTTACTCATCGGCCACACATGCCGGGTGCCGAGTGACAGGTGCCGGAAGCGTGCCTTTACGTCGGAAGGGCACCCCCACTTCTCTAGCACTGGCCACCGGGTGGCTCACTGTAGATGCGTATGGTGCCCCGCTGGAAGACGGTGTAGTCGCTGGCCGCGTTCATCTGGAAGACGAGCAGCTTCTCGGCCGCCAACGGGTGCCACGCTCCGAAAGTGCAGCCAAGATTGAGCTACGGAAGATACGGATGATTTACAGACAGAAAGGGACTGGTCCGAAGTCGCAACTCTACCTCTTCGTCGTAGTAATGGCACAGGCCGTTCATGCGGGTGCTCGGGATGTACTCTACGATGTCGATGTGCCGGCAGACGGGCAGCAAAAGTCCCAGTCCTGTCGGTAAGTCGATTTGAGTGGACGTCGGATTTGGAAACATGCCGAGAGAAACTTACCGATAAAACCGGACGTCGGTGGATTCTGTCGTATCGGCGACTGGGTCAGATCCTGTAGCGCGGTCCAAGCCCTCCAGATACTGCGAGGATCGATGAGGTGAAAGTTGGACGACGGGTGCTGACTTCGGAACTTTTTAAAGTTCTCAAACAGATCAAAGTCCGGATTGGCTAACCTGGAACGGAAGCACACAATGAACCAACCGTTGGCCGCGTATGCATCCATCCGGGACGTACCACTCGGGAAGGCTTTGATCGAACTTCCCCGAATCCCAGGCAGCGATCGTGACGTTCCGGAAGAGTGGTGCAGTCAGCAGCCGGTACTCGGGCTTCGTTACGACCTGCGAATTGACCACTCGGATCGTCGTCTTGGAGCCCACATCCGCCTCGAAGCCATCGGTGGGTGCATGGTTAAACCGCATCACGATATCGTGCCCATCGATAAACGGGCCTAGCTGTGATCGCTTCAACGACCCCGCACTGGCCACAATCACGCACGTCGCGTTCGTGACCGCACCGAAGAGCGGTGTCACCGGAAGGTAGGTTCCGAGTTCGTTCCAGGCGAATGGTGGCTCCTTCCACGACAGGACTCGCACGTTCGCTCGCTTCAACCGACACTGACCCGGTCCGACGGGGACGAAGGGCCGGTTGTAACGCACCCGATACTGGTCACTCTCGGGGAACGGTTCCTTCATTCGTTTTCTCAGCTCGCCGATGACTTTCGCCCGGAACAGGGCGGTCCGATTGTGGCACTCGCTGCTGTCCGCCGGAATGGTCCCATCGCAACGGTATCGGTTGAGGTCGAACAGGAAGTGCGACGTTTTGGCCAGACTAAAGTGCGGCCGTATTCGTGGGGCATCGTGGGGTTCCTTCGACCAGAGCGTTGGCTTCTCGTCGCTCGCTTTGTACGTTTTCTCCGTCGTGTTGAGCTTGACGTAAAACACGCTGCGCTTCTCTAGCGCACAGGCCCCTAGAATGTGCGAAGGAAGCTTTAAGCACCTTTCAGGGAGAACTGTGTCTCAAATGTAGTAGGTTGGCATGGAACAGAGTTTGAGGGAGAAAGTACTTACCAGCGAAAGTCGCAGCCAACAGTGCAAACGAGCCGAGGAGCTGCGACTTCCGGAACGATGGCAGCATTATAGTTGATCCGGGCTCACGCTTCGAACGAATAAGGTGCGCCTAAAGGTATGCTTCACGCAGGGCACCATGTTAACAGTTCATCGCTCTGCTCGCGTCGCTGATTCAATGTTAAAATAACATTAAATGTTTGGATTTATTCGGTTTTTCGTGGAGGAAGTTTTATCGAATACCTTTCTAAACACCCGAGCCTGGCTTTGGTATCCGGTGTGGTGGCTTCTTCCAGTACCCGACTCGACGGTCAAACTTTTGCAAACATTGAGCACTGACACCAAGACTAAAAATCCGAAGTTTTCCGTAGCGCAAGGAAAACAATCACACTGTCAACCGATACGTCCGTCACTGGCATCCGTTCATACTCTCCCGAGACGACTTAATGAAGTGTCGCTTCGTGGAAATCGCTTCAAACATACGCCCTTCGTTGAACGACCAACACGCAGGCGCCTGTACCCGACGAAGGAACAGATGACGGATGCTGACGGATCCCTTATGCCGTTCGGAGAGTATCCTTCCTCTACCTACCTCACGCAACATAACGGTGCCCTTGCCACGGAAAGCTCACTGTGGCAAACATAATTACCCGAACGAGAGACGAGCATTACATCAGGCATTGCACACCGGGAATCAAAAGTATTCAAGCAGAGAAAATGTACACTTTTCCATTTTTTGGGAACATGCGTTTTGAATGATCCCTTGAGTTAATGGCCATTGTATGCATTCCTTTCGGACCAGAAACCCTCTTTGGTTGATGCATGTAAACAAAAAAACTATTTAAGCATTCCAAACCAAAACATCCACCACCACAGAGAACACTAAGTAAACAGTAATCCAGGAAGCCAGTTATTAGTTATTCTCATGTCGTAATTAATATATCTTTATTCTACGTTTTTACTCTACATAGGTAATTCTTCAAGTTCTAGTTAGCTGTCTTCGTACAGAGATCGTGAATTAAATTATACCTACTCGTTACGATTTACTATGTCACAATTGTACAAGTACCTTCCCCGCTCAGTAGGCTGCTCAGTGGTCTGTTCTCGAGTGTCTCTTGCTTCGGTTCCCCTTCGTTAGAATCCTTCGTGGTTTGTCGGATTGTCCGACAACTTCCGGTTCGCCCGTCTGCTGAGCCATCGAAGAGTATGAGAGTGTAGTACCGATGTCCTTCAATCGTTAAATTACCGTAGCTTCGATACTAATTACTTGATGTGGAAAACATTGTGCACGTGTTGTGTGTGTTTGGCCATTGTTTTTTGTTCTTTTGTTTGCATACTACTGCTGCTGCTCCTGCCTCGGTCGGTCACGGCCTTGGCTACCGGAACGGGAACGGGAGGATGGTTGGTCGAGTTGATCGAGCTTCAAGCACCGCCAAGCAAATCAATCGCGCACCCGGTGCGTGCGTGCGCCGGCGCCAGCTACTTTCGCGTAGGTAGTGTAAGAAATTAGTGTTATCAATTGTTGGTACAGTAACAGTAGTTCAATGTGTATCTGCGTGTGTATGTGTTCTTTTTTTTCATTTGTTTTCTTTGCAATTAGAGTTAAAGTTAGAAGAAAGTGTTCTCCGCCAGCTGGCCGAAGATAACACACCCAACGTGCCCAACGTGGCGAGCACGTCGCTTCAGCTTCGTCCACGAGCTCTTCAACAGTCCGCTTCCTCGCACGGAACCCTTGTTCCGTAACGCGCAACGCCCATTAATTTCATTTTGTTATTCTGCTATTTTATTATTAGTTTTGCTATAGTAACGTTACTTCTCACGTTTGACGAGGGACACTCTATAACATATACTCTAACATCCAAAAGAAAACCCTTTTATAACGGATAACATATGACATTACCAAAAAAGCAAACGCTGAAACATCACCACCCTCTCTATCAATACTCCGCTAATAAACACCGTTTGTTGGCTTTTGTGGTTTCCTCTTACAGTTCGCTCGCTCTCGCTCTCCCTGCGTCCCCTTTCTCGGTCTGTCTCGTCATGTTTCCGTTTCCGCTATAGGCAACTATCCATGTTAACTATTAAATACAATTCAACATACCATCTATTTACTAATATCAAATATTCCAAACGTGGTGGCGGTCAATGGTTTACGTTTCGTCATTATTGTTTATGTATAGCTTGGCTGATCAGTTTTCTTCTCCCGTCTAGCTTTAATAGTTTGGTTTTTTGATTTCTTGTCCGCGCTCAACCGCCGGATTCTGGTCGAGTGCTGGTTCCATCGCCGGTTCCGCCTGTACCCGTCTGATCCCGTACGCTCGTGGCATGGATACGCCACCCCACGGTTTCGATCCTTCTTTCGATGGTTTCATTTTCGGTATTTATTTACTTGTTTCATCGTTTTCTTTTTTTTTTTTGGTTTCCATGTCCGGCTTGTTCTCTTTATCACAACTACTTTAAAAATATAGTGTATTGCATTGTAAGGCCTAATATAGTATTTTTACTTCTTTCTGTTGCTGTGTTTTTGTTTATTTGCCGTTTTCTGACCGTGGTGGGGAACGATACGCGGGAAGGGCTGTTTGCTTTGGAGAGACTGCGAGTTGTTACTTCAATCGCATCAACTGTTTAAAACCTAGTGCCACGTGTTTGGGACCGAACCGTATTTGCACTGTCGAAAGATGTCGTGCACAAGTGCTAGAAGCGGTAGTTCGAAGCAGTTCAAAATGATTCCAACACTTCCGCACGGGGCTTTGGTGAATGGGTGAAATCAGTGAGGGTTCCACATCACCCACCAACGTTACACAATTAATCTCATCGTTTGGATGCTCATTCTCGTTTTGAGATGACGTGCGCGTTTTGATTTCCTACATTGTCCTTACATATTCCCAGCTCGTACCACGTTTAAGTAGTTTTTTATCTTCTTTCACATTGTTCAGGTTAAAACCCGTCCCGTATGATGATGGGGGGTTTTTGCCAAGTTTTTTGTCAGTTTTAGCACATTTGTCGTGCCCGGCCGCCGCCACCGGCAGACCAGCTGCCGATTTTTGCTTTCCTGGTTTTTGACGCAAAAACTCTACTACTACCTGCCGGGTGTACCATAGCTTTGGCTGGACTGCGATTCTACTGCGACGAGCGATCTAAAAGTTAGAACTATGAATTTACATCCCGCATCGCGACTGTTCGTGGTTATTTGGCAGTATGGTTACTTGTTTACTATTTTGGGAAAGTTTCGGTTAGAGTGGTCAACTCGTTTCAAGCGAACCTAGTCTATGTTTTCCTTGCAAGTGTTTACCATTTTCTTGTGCGTTTTGCTGCTGCTACATGCTGTTCATACGTTAAACTAATTATTGGAGGTTTGTTACTTTACGTTCACTTCTCACGCGCGATGATTTGTAGCGGTTTGTGTTAGTAAACTATCATTGAAGAAGCGCTAATAATTATTGAAGAAAGTTAAAAGAGACTTGCACAAGAGGCAGAAAGCAAAGATCGTAACAGACAGTCAAATCAAGTGTGTTAAAAGTACAATACTGGAAAAGTGAACCGACCCGTAGAAATAGAAGGTAGAAAAGGTGCATTGGCAACAGATTTCAGAGCTTCGGTGGCGAAAGGAGAAAGAAAACATTTTAGCGATACAAACGAACTATGAGTATTGGATGTGCTAGGTAGGGCGTGATAGAGAAGTGGCCACACATGCATGAAGGACACTCTAGGGAAACAATTCGCCACAAGCTAACACACAGAAGTAGAGGCCACGGAACAGAACAGAACGTCTCATTCCAGGTGTTTAGGTTTCGGTGTTTGAGGCAACAGATATAGAGGTAATAGAAATCAAACAAAACACACTGTTCATTTTCGGATATTAATACTTTATTCCTTTCTTTTCGGTTTTTGTTTATTTTGTTTTTTTTTCTTCTTTTCTCTTATGTATTGTTTTCGCTAGAAATAATAAACAAATTATAGGTTTTCTCTTGGCTTTCTCTGTCGCTCGGCCGTGACTTCTCCACCCATCTGAATTCGCGCCCCGTTCGTGCGTCTTCCTCTCTTTTCTTCTATAGGGTTTATGGGTTTTGGCTGCATTCGCGCGTGAATTCGTTTGTTTGTATTTATTTATGTCTTCGTTTACCTTTCTTTGCTTACTCGCCAACGCGGCTCACGGCTTAGCAACTGTGTCAGTATGTGTGGCTTCGTGTCTCTGTGTGTTTATGTTTGTGTGATCGTATCGTGTTGTATTGTATCGTGTTGTATTGTTGAGTATTTTTCTCGTAATTCTAGAACTTTTGCATAACTCGTTTGTTTGTTAATTTTTTCGCTTCGTTTCGCTCACTTTCAACACTTTCTTTTGTTTCTCTACTAACATTATCTTCTTTTATTCAATATACTTTTGGCGTCTAACGTGTATGAACAGCATGTCGAAAAGTATACGCAAGCAAACAATATGTACAAATCATCTTCAGATAGCACTGGTGCAATGAGAACGCCTTTCAATTCATTGTGTTTTGTCTTATCGTTTGATTCGCATGTTTCGCAAAATGTTTTCTCTATTTTTCCGGTAGCGGCCGCTCCAGTGTGACCAACTACCATCTACCGACCCTTTCATTACTTCCGTAAACTGTGCGAGACCAGATACCCAGATGTTTGCCTCTCGATAACAACGCAACTCTAACTCATAAAACAAGCGGCAGCAAACTAGCCCTCGAAGCTGTACACCTGTGGTGAATAGAGTATTATACTAAAATAAGCAAACGCGCGGTGCAAATGGCGAAATGGTTCGGTTCGATTGCTGTGGCCACCAAAGGTGTGCCCATCACAAACAAGCCAGCAATTTTGCTACAAGTGCGCGTGCCTTCGTAAGGCCATAACATTTGATGTTGCTGGAATTTTCTCTCGCGCACGTTTGCCGTTTTGCTCAGCGTTTTCGTTCGATTTGGTGTAATAACAGTCTAGGCCGCACGTCACTTTTACGTGCGCTTGCGATGTGTCTGTGCCCTTTGTGTAAGTTCGGTGTATGGTGTAAGTCAAAGTTTATTCCAATCATCGCAAAAACCCGGGGAATAGCTAGTTGCTATCTTGAAAAAGGTGCCCATTATCCCTTGGTACAGAAACTTCATGGAAAATAAAAGTGGCTTATCGGTGACTTTGTGGAAAGTAAAACGCGGCTAATGCTCTACTAAGACGAAGCCCTTACATCGAGTAGTAATCAAAATTTTTCCTTTTTTTCAAGATTGTAAAAATGGAAAAAAATAATACACTCGAATTATTCGGCTTTCGCAAGTTGCTGTGCAACAAGCAACAAGAAGGTGAGTCGCCCTCTAAAACTAATGTGCATTCGCAATCGTTTGATGCGTGAGGACGATTGAAACGACCATTCCAAGGGGCCGTTTTCCGGGTTGGTTGTTTGTTGATTGAATTGGATTGGTGGTATGGCTGTGTGCGGTTTGTGTTCCTGTTGACTGTTGCTGCTCTCATCTATGTTCCGTCATGCAATTCGTGCTTTCAATGTAGAATTAGATAACTTTCCTTAACAATGTTTACTGCTCAATTATATATATACTTTTTTTGCGGGTTCCGTTCTTGTTACTTTTGCCTGGCGTGCCACTAGACTACGTAGTGACGTTGCGTTTGTGTTTTATGTTTCTTTCATCTTTCCACCTTCTTCACCTGTCGGTAAACGGTTTGTCTGCCCGCTCTCGTCACCATTTCGCGTGCAATCTTCCGTGATGGCCGTATGATGGCTGTGGGTTTTTGACGTATTTTACTTACGTTTTCCTAGTTTTGGGTTTTCTTTTGTTTGGTTTTTTTGTTTGTTTTTGTTTTTTGTTGGTTTCGCTCTATAAAACACACCTAGATTTTGTATATTTTCGGCCGTCCATCGGTGCAATCCTTCTTTGAAATTATCTAATGAATTTGCTGACTGGCGCTCGGGGGCGTTCTTTCGCACCCCCGCCCCTACGCTATTTGATGTTTGGTTTCGGTTTATTTTTGTTTTGTTTGTTTTTTTGGTTGTCGGGATGTGGAGAACAGTTACCAATTGATTACTAGCGGGTGCCGCCGTGTGCACTGAGTTTTCTGGTAGCAACTGAACTGAACAGTACTGGGGGGGGGATGAGAAGAAGGTTGAGTATGAGTATCGGTTGTTCGGTTTTATGTTTGAGTTTATTTGTTCGTTTCGCCTGTTAAAGTTTGCGCAGCATCATCTATGCACTAGGACGATTACATTTCAGCTGCAGTTCCACAATTTGAACATCGCATCGATTTCCGGTCGTCAGCCGCGTCACCTAGACGGGGTTTTCTCAACATGGAGTTTCCATTATTTTGTTTTTGCTCAACGAATGCGACATATCCTAGATACCCTTTCCAGAAAGAGTGTTCAAAGGAAGGGTTCGATCGGCAATTAGGACGATAAGAAAATATCTCTTTATAAAGTGTGCAAATTAGTAGCTACGCTTCCTGATGCAACCGCTTCGAACTCGAAGCGAGTACGCTATTTATGGCTGTGCAAAGGAAAACAAAATTGTTCTCCCGTTGTTGCACACGTGCTTGCGTGGAATGTGGTTCTCCGTGTTTTTCTTTCACCAACGCTCCATTCCTATCAAACCTGTGATCGACGATCGACCGTTTAGCTAGAAAACAGTGCTCTAGGCAAAGGCAGAATTCAGCAGAACTGAACTGAAAGACTACACTCAATGATCGGGACGTTTAATAACAGGGATGTTTGGTCGTTTTTCTTATCTTTCTCTCTCTCTCTCTCTCTCTCTCTCTTTCTTTCCTTCTCCCTCTCTCTCTCTCTCTCTCTTTCTCTGTCCGTTGTTTTTTTTCTTTTCCCTGGGGGTGGTTATACATTTGCGAAAACAATTGCTACATCATCTACTGTACAAACATGTCGTGTTCCGCGCAAAAGGTTAAATTGCGGTTGATTTTTACGTTCTGTTGCATTATGTCGTTTGTTTGTTTGCTTGTGTTTTCTTTTTTCTGGCTTGTTTTCGGAATTTTTTTTTATCGCTTGTTTGAAGGTTTTGTGTTTCAGCTTTTGCTTCAGTTTTTGCGGTCACGCTTTCGATTCCGTTTGCCACATCCAACACGTGCCCACGTGTTGTGCCCAGTGCAGCGCGCACCCTTTTATTGTATGTTTTTTTGCTCTGCTTCGGCTTTGTATGACCAATTTCAAATCTGTACACTCTAGCTTATTAATGATACTGCTTGTTATATATGTATTTTTCTTCCCTTCTGTCGCTCGGCGTCCCTACTCCCCGCGTCCCTCGGCCTCCGCCCTCGGCACCGACACCCGCAACCACAACAAATTTATTACCAACAGCAAATTCTTTCGATCACTATTTTTGTAACCACGAGTTCCACGAGCCCCGATTGGTTTCGATTTTAGCTTTGTTTATCGTATTTCCTTTTTTTCTGAACTTCTAACACTGCGCTTTGTTTTGTCTTGGTTTCTCCGTTAGTCGCCCTGCCCAGTGCGTTAATCCCGTCAACCATCATCCGTCAATACTCTAAGCAGTCTACGTCAAAATACCAAACACTTTATCAACGATGCGGCAAAGATTGTGGAGAGACAGCGAGAGCGACAGTGAGGGCGAGAGTGAGTGAGTGAGAGACAGACAGACGGACACGGAGAGCGAGATTAAAGTAGTGTGTCACGTTGGATGGCAGCCGCAGCCGCTACGCGCAGCTCCTTTCGGTTATAAACTCTCAGTCCACACTCGTTCGGTCGGCGGCGTGAACGAAATCATAGACGCCCATGCACGGGAGTTGCTCGGCGCAACGCGTAAAAAAGTCGTGGATTTGTGCGATATTTCTTAGTCCATGGCGCATTCTAACAATCTGTTGGGTGGGATCTTTTTATTTGGGATGCTACGCTACGCTCTGCTACCTAAACATTGTTACACCGTTCGCCATCCTGATCGTTTACTTCCTTCTTCTCGTGTTTTGAATGGTTTCTTTTTATTTCGTGTTCTTATCGAGTCGATTTTGTGTTGAATTTTGTTTTCCATTTTTAACTATCTTCAAATTGTGCTGCTCGCGAGTGAATGTCTGCGTGTGTGCTAGGGGTGCTGGGTTAGACCTCTCACTGTTGTCGCCGCTTTTCCGTTTCACGCCGCCTCCCCCACTGTTCAACTTTGTTAAATTCAACGATTTTTAGTTCCTTCCTGAAGACGCTTGTAATTAATTCGTAGTTTAATTCAGTTTTTTTTTGGTATCTTACGAACGATTTAATGTTTTGTTTCTTGTTTCTTCTTCTTCTTCGTCCTCTTTGTTTTGCTTTGCTCCTTTTTCTACCGCTTACCACCATTCGCCTACTCTGCTAATCGCTTCATCATTAATGTTATTGTTTTGTGGCATGTTAAACGTTTGTTACCATTTCGTCAGTTAAATTGTGATAGATCCCAAAGCCCCCCCTCGGTGAACAACGCTCCTCCGCAAACGACTTTCCTGGCACGTATTTTTTGTTTGTTCTGTTTGCAAAGTGGAACGCCAGCTCGGAGGCCGTGCCGTGGTTGCTGTCTGTTGTGGGTTCTGTTTTATGCTCTACGTCTCACATTTATATTTTAACAACTATTGGTTATAATTTCTAGAGAACTGTCTCTGCCTGTTTCGGGTGTAGGTTCGGTTTTCGGATAAACACGACGCAGGCGTACCGTCGACCGTTTGCGGTTGGTAATGTCAGCTGTTAACTTTCTCTGCCTTTCCCGTGTCATCGGAGGGTTTTTTGGCGACGGTGCACGAGAAAGCCTGCCGTTGGTGCCCGTTCATCGCTAGTCGATTGCTATAATTTGTTGGGAAAAGTGCCACCCGCCTCCACCACTTCGTCGGAAACACTGCAAAACTCCTAAACTCCTCCCCGCTTCCCCCGATGCCGGTGTGTCCGAATGTGTTCGGCGGTCGGGCCCGGTACTACTGCCTCCAAACTAATTCCCATTAGTGCATCTCACTGGTCAACGATTGTTTGCTTTCTAAAACGACACGACGACGCGCCGACTCACGACGCACGTTGATCGTTGGGTTTTACTGAGAGTTACTGCCGCCGCGCTGCTGCTCCCTAGCTTCTGATTTGAATTTGTTAGAACTAGTGGTGGTAAAGAGTGCCCTTGGGTGTGGGGCGGCCGCCTAGCCATCGATCACGCGGCCTCGAACGCGAACGGAACTCCTACGGGCGGCGTCCTGCTCCGGGCCCTCGGCTTGCGTTTTATACTCATTAACTAACAACAATTGTTGTAAAAATTGACGGACTAATTATAATAGTAGTTACTTAAATATAGCTATAAAGAGTGTGTTCACGGTGTTCACTAGTCTCAGATACCGGGACCATCGATATCCGGTCCGGTTGTCTGTGTCTGTGTTTCGTGTGTGCATTTTCGGCCCAATGTTTTTGCTTTTGCTCTGACCAACTGCTCGCAAACTTGTAATGCCGTGTGCTTGTGTGGTATCGACCACTGTTTGTCTCGTCGCTCATATCCTTGGGATGGGTTTGGCGTCTTTTTCGTGATTCGTGTAATAATTATTCCGTTTCGTTTGTTTTCCCTACACTCGACGCTCAAAGTTAACCGTTAACAAGCCGTTTGGTTGGTGTGTTTGTGTTTCACGCTGATCTTATTACTGCTACTTTGTTGACTGTTTGCTCTCTTTCTTGCACCTTCCTACTTTTTGCTCTCATTGCTGAGTGTCTGCGTTGGTGTCTGTGTTTGTGTCTGTGTTGAGTTTATTTTATTTTCTTTTGTAGTAAACTTTCTCATTGCTAGTAGGTGAAAGAGATAATATACGGTGTATGAAGGTAGGTGTATTTCATGAGTGCGCCGGGAGGTGAATAGGGACAGTGCAGTCAGTGAGTGTCCGTGATCTGTGCACCTTCAGCCCCCCCCTCCCTGGCCAGCCTACAGTTTCGCGAGTGAAGTCCGCTAGTGGAAGATTGAGTGAAAACTAGAGTACATCTCACATTCCTGCGGTCAAAGTCGGCTCGCTAGGAGCGCTGCGTTCGTGTTCGTGGTTTTGGTTTCCTTTCGGCCCCAGCTTCGGGGCCGCACTCGTTATTACTATGACTACCGTTTAATATTATGTTTACTTTATTGTTGCTACCACCATGATTAACAGTCTCTCTCCCGCGGGGACTTGCTCGCGGCTTGTGAACCGATGTGCAAAAACGTTCAACACAAACAACATAACCAGTTCCACGGAAAACATCCACAGTTCCACATCACAACAAACAAAACTAACACTTGTCCTACTAATGCCGCCCACAGCGTTGCTCTTATCTAAAATCTTGTTCGCTCCCTGTCTGGCTTCTTGGCTCCGTTTCGATTCGTCCGCTCGATTACTTATTCGTCTGAATTTCACCAAACACCGACCGGCTCCGTTCCTAGAGAGTAACAATGTACACGGTTGTTTGGTTTCACCGGAACCGACTACGGCTCCTTGAGTAGCTCCTGTTAACACCTGGGTTTTCGTACCATCCTAGCAAGCCTCGGCGTTACCGACGCGCGTTACGACGCGTTACGGAACCGACTTAACGAGTTGAGAGTTTCAAAAACGGTTTTCATATTCATTGGGTTGTTTTTGTTCCTCTTCTTCTTCGTGTTGTTTTTCTAATTCTATGTTGCACCGCCTTTTCTTTCCTCTCTCGCTCTCTTTCTATCTGTCTTAGCAATAAGTCATTTTCAATATTTTCACCTAAATTGCCCATCGGTTTTCTGATTTTTGTTTGCCTACAAACGATCGGTTTCAATGGCTGCTCCCCTCCTCTCTGCCTCCGTCTCCCTTGCTGGTCAACCGGCACACTCCCGTGCGATCTAACGTTTATTGTATACGCATATGTCTTGCCAGCCTAATCCCCGATCCGGACCCGATACCCGAATCGTCGGTCAACCGCGGAACTGATACACATGCCGTTACGGGGGCGGGTCACCCAGTACCATTACACTACTGCCGTACCGCTTGGTGTGTGCCATTTCTTATTTGTTTTATATGTTTTACAGCTTGGTTCGCTACCAAACCGATCCGATACTAAGCGAACTGCCCGTTTTCTGGGATTTGGTTCGGCGTTTGTCTTTTCTACTTCCTTTCGGTTTTCCCATGTACGTTACTCTGTTTCGTTTCGGTTTTCCTGTTTTTTGCCCTCTTATTGCGCGGTTATCTGTCACCGTGACGCGTGTGACCACTTACGGTTACGGCTCCTGTGCTGGTTTCACACCCGTCTACGTTTGTAATCATTATTTTATGTTTTCTAAAATTGAACGCACGCAGGACTCGGGCCGCTCATGGACAGCCCACCTGGCACTGCCGGCGGAGCAACGCCTGTGTGTGGGGGGAGAGAAGGCTCCGCCTTGGGGTTTTCATGTTCACCGTTTCCTTCTCGGCTTGTCTACTTTCGCCCTTTCGAGTGCACCACTGCGGAAGGGGTCACAATTGCATACAGCTACTATTAACTGTTTGTAACCAACTGTTTGGTATTGTTTATTTTGTTATTTTCTGGCGATCCGGTATGATTATTTCGCACGACTCTTCAGTCAGCACGGGCTGGCCCGGGTGCTAGTTCGTTGGTGATGTGTGTTGCGAGTGGTCACTTCCCGGTGTCCCTGCCGTTTCGGAGCAGGGTCTGCTAGAGACCCAGCAGGAGACGCCGGGACGCCATGAACTATAACATGACGAACAGGTGCACCAGCTGCTTCGTACAGGTGACCAACTCGGTACCGATGGTCAGCATCGCCACGAGGACAATCCACCAGTGGGCGGAGTGCGTCCGGTAAACCGTTACCAGTGCGCACAGGGTCCTCAGCAGTGCGGCGAGCGCACGCCAGGCGGAAGTGGTCGCTGCCGATGACGACGACATCGCCCTGGCCGTGCTGCTCGCCGTCGGCATGATTGTAGTGCTGGGCGCAGGGCTCGATCTGGCGGTGGGGCTAGCGCTGGTCACGCCCTTCGGGATGATGGTGGTGCCGGTGCTGCTGCTGATGGCCGTCGCCGGAGCCACGGTCGAGCTGATGGCCGACTGCGCCAACCGGCACTGTTCGGACAGCGAGGAGCTCGGCGTCGTACTCGTTATGCTCGGGCACGCGGCCGATATCGATGGCGGTTCACTGCTGTCGGTCAGATCGGTATCGTTCGAATGCACCTCACCGTGGAGCGGATCACAGCGGGCACACAGCCCACCGGCCGGGTTCTTCCCGCAGTAGTCGTAGCAGCACCCCGTCGGACCGTTGTTCGATTTACGCAGCTGCTCTCCTGTCTCTTCGATGTTTAGATCTGGCACAGAGCAAAAATGCGGTATTAGACGCGCTGTCATTTGTTTGAACTTAAAGCACGCTACAATGGCTCATCAATATACGCTATTTTAATTTGAAGTTTGTGTTAAAAACATTTCGTGTTGAATGTGGCTTTTGATGGTTGTTGCTGACGTTCGAATGCAACTGGCAAACTCGTCTTGAAATCGAAGCCGAATCGTTGGTTTCTGGGCTCCCGGAGCTGACCTGGCGGCCGCCAATAGGAGGCTACTTACCTCGGCAAAGAAACGTCGGCTCACCGGCGTACTGCGTCGGGTAGGCTGGTGCTCGGTCCCCCGGTAGCATATACGGGCACTTCTGCTCTACGGTTTGGCATACATTTAGACACGGTCGTACTCGTACTCGTTGCGTTTTTCGGCGTGCGCTGAAAGGCAACAATCATAAAGTGAGAGCGTGAAGCATGATGCCGGAGAACGTCTGAATTGGACCACTGGAAATTCCACCAACACACTCCGCTCGTGAGCTGTCCCTAACAAAAACCCGCTCAACTTCCAGCCCTTCTGTCAGATGTTTGCCGTTTTTTGAACCTTTGCAAAGTTTCCGAAAGTTGACATTTTTTTTTTCGCGTGTCACTCATGTCTCAGCGTTCACTGCGCTCACTTGCTGCTTCCTGTCCTTATTTTTCCCTCCTCGGTCTTCGGTAGGTTATTTTTATTGCAAAACTTATCCGCGTCCGCGACGGGTGTAGAGTTCTGTTGTCGGCCGCTGCCCCACGGCACTCTATCCAATCCAGCCTTAGTATGTGTGCCCTAAGTTTGTTGGTGTTTGTGTTTCGCTCCGTCGGGAGTTTTTATTTTCTACCCCAAACCCCCGATGGAGACGCCTGGTGGCGCTCTTTCGGCCCCGGCCCGGATTCGAAGATTCGTGGGACAAAAAAACCCGCACCGCTAGGTCCCGGTGCGGGGTATAGAAAAGAAGAGCTAATCTTCTCGAGACTGATGCTCAAGCCCCGATCAATCGTTCGCTCCCGATTACGACGACGACGACGACGTGCTAAAGGATGTGGCCCTTCACGCCGTGTTAATTCGTCTTGCTCGAGCGAAAATAGGAACGTTGGTTGGTCCGGGAAGAAGAAGTTTGAGCGATTATTAATCTGTCCCCATATATTATGCACCGACGTCGGCCCCGGCCAACGGTGAAGGGGGTGTAACTTTCGCCGATTTGCCCTGATGTGCATCCATTTAGCTAATCAATTAGCCTGTCTGCCCAGCGATCCATCAGGGTTTCGCTTTACTGGGTGCACCGGTTCACGCAACGCCCTGTCGGGTGAGGAGTGGTTGGACGGAGAACCGCGGGGTAGCTCAGGTGGCTTGGAGTGTTCCGTCTTCCTACTCATTCTTTTGCTGGTTGCCGGGAAAAATCTTCACCACAAAACTCTGGCGGCTCACTTTCCTTTGATTGACTCGGACTCGGATGAAGCGCGTTGAAGATTTTTCCATTCCACCGAACGCTCTCGACAGCCAAAGTGGCTCTGGTCTTGTGTTCCCCCTTGCTTTCGGTCGCACTCTCTCTCTCTCTTTCTCTGTCTATATCATTCGTGTGGCTAGCTCTTTCCCTGCCAGCTAGCGGTTTGTGGCCAGCCGACCGAACGACTTTCGAAACTCCCGAATGAAATGGTTCCGAATTATTTATTCACAACGTTCCGCCGACAGTTTTCCGGCGACCGGTGCTCGTGCCGCTCCAGGAGCCTTCGTCAAGCAGATTATGCTGACGGCCAAACGAGCAACGAACGCTCGTGTTAAAAGCGTTTCCGATGTGACTCGAGAGACCCAGACCCAGGGTTCAGGTGAGAGAATTAGGAAGGCAGTGAAAATAGTGGCCCGTAGCTAAGCCCCCCTCCTTTCTAGCAATTTGTCCTTCATTTCATGGGAAACGATCCGTTCGGAGCGGACCATTCGGAGCGTTCGATTTCGACTGTCGACAGCTGTCGTTGGTAAAAAGCGCAGCCCGATGCGACCCATTTGGTTGATTGATTGATTTTTGCATCCTCTTAACTGATTCATCTTACGGAAGGTGCACCGATTCACGCGCTTCAATGGCACACTACAGTCAATTCCCCTGCAAACAGTTTATCGATGCCGCGGGCTACCTCAGCCGCTTGCGCTTACCTTTTTATAGTGATTGATATATTTTTTACTAGCTGCTGTTTGTTCGCATCATTCAAATTCGGTTCAGTCTGCTTGTTCGCGGCATCCACGTGGTTGGCGTTCGATTTACCCTGGGTTGCTCGGTCACTGTCTCGATTACCGGTTTTATTGTTAACACTTTCGATGTCGTCCCCCGACGCGAAGTACGGTATAAAAACGCTGCAGCCCCACCTTCGATATGCCTCCTGTAAGAAAGTGAGCAGAAACAAACCAACGAGCTGAGTTAACGAAACTATTTTTGTGTTGAAACATATTTTTATATCCTTCGTAATATCGTAGTTGACATATTGCAAGCTAGCTATTTAAGAAGAAAGACCGACTGCCAAACGAATAAATCAATGTGTAGAAGAATGCACATTTTTCAATCTTGTCGTTCTATCGTTTCAAAATCGTCTAAAAATGTGTGCGCCTAAAGGTATGCAATAGTAGTTACAGTGCAATTTTTGCTTCGGTTGCTAAGAAACGATGGATGGCGATAGATGTTTTGCCACTAAATGCATTATTTAAAGCCCGTTTGAGGGTCATTTCCATTTTCCGGCTGTTCTCGCAAAAGCTTTCTTATGTAACCTTTGTGAACCGTTGTTCCAACTCAACCGACACGAGCCGTGTCCAACAAACCGTACGAATTTAAAGTAGTACTCAAGTAGCGGTGCTTCGCCGTCGCCGCCTCCGCAGCACAACAAGAGGGGCACCGTTTAAGCCACAGGTTCGCGTCGGACAGTGCAAACAGCGCACGGCAAATCCTTTGGCTCGTTCGTTCAACATAATATCAGCGGCACTGCACCGCACTGAAACTTCCTAAGCCCCTTCGTGACCGTTAGCCCTTTGGCATGCACACCCGCCAGCGGAAGGTTAAAGTACGAAACAAAAATAAAAGGCCGTGCCCGTGTTCGCGCTGGTTCTGGTTGGCCCATAAGTTTCGGTCATTAAAGTTTCCGGAAACGCCACTTCACACAGTGTAATAGGTCGGTCGGTGCAGGAGGCCAAACCAGTCATAAAGCTGCCGAGCAGGACTTAAAAACGAAACCCCTGGTAGCGGAAGCAAAGAACACACTTTAAGAGGCCGGTGTCTTCGTCAGTAGTCGGTTTCTTAGTCGGTTCTTTTTATGGCGCTGCCGTATTTAGTTCCCAGCGAAAGAAAAGGCGCAAAGGCGAACCTGGAGGGTGACGAAAAGTCGCAACGGATTGTGAGCTGGAACGACCGAGTGGCTTTCTTGCTTTCCCCTTAACCAACCGTTTCCCCGGTACGGTCGGTACGTAATCAACTAAACTTACGAAACGCATAATGAAGAAGCCCCTTTGCTTGCCAACCAGCCAAACGTGGCTTAATGTGTGCCGTGCGAGAAAGGGAGCCGACTGTCTCCAATAGCCACTACGACTGCTGAGGGCCCTTTGGACAGCACATGGGGATCATTGCAATGGTTGCGATTGGTTTATGCTCTCCGAAGTATCTGGCTCCCAGGATACTGTTACGACAAAGCTAATGAGTAATAAATGTCGGTAATGCGCACTCCTGAGGAGTCGCGAAGCCAACGATGGGAGAAACCCCTCGGTGACTTTTAGTAGACAGTTTCCTCGAATTGCTTATCAATTACGTATCGCCTATTAGTTAGTATGACAAAACGCTTTCTGTCAACTCATTATTAAATAAAGAATAAATAAAGTTCATCCGCATTTCACGGCGAGTTTTGAAACATTCTCGGACCAGCTCCTTTTGGCGTTCCGTTTACCCCAACGGCATGACATAACTAGCACACCTAATGTGCCTTCGACCATCCCGCCAGCTTGCACCGTTGAGAGGATGTAGCAACGCGTCTATGTAACGGTTTCTCTGCGCCAACCATCTCATCGACAGCGCTCGAAGTTACGTAACAGTAACTAAGTTTCGCAACAGCTTGCATCTGTCACTCGGCGGCAGCGCGTGTGTGGGTGGGGGGCTCCGAGCTCAGCCTCGAGCTGGGTCCCGCTCCGGTCCCGACCACATCATTTCCGCACCCGGAAATGTGTGACTGCAAACTGGAGCCACGGAATGCACGGGCGTTCCAGAGGTTGGTTACGGGCGAAAGCTTCGATAAACTATTGTCGAGCCAGGCTCGAAATGCTGCTCGAATTTCAACAAACACAACTTTTCATACCCAGCCGAGACCACCTGGGCCATGGGCAGCATTCGGTGCGGGTCACCAGCAAGGCTCGGAGCTGGGTCTGCCGTGCACTCATTCATCCCCAAAGTGGCACGATGGCTCCTGCTCTATCCCTCTGGCGCGCGCTCTTTCACTCGCCCAACTCGGAGGCCCAGCGAAGGTGGCGGCCCGTCGGAAGCACACTGTCCCAGGCGCACGCACACCACCACACACACACTAATGCTCCCGTGCTTTTAAATTAACCCCATAAATACTCTTCATTTCGGTGAACCCCTGCTGTGTGGCAATGTATTTACAAATCGTCGCCTTCGACTCGGTAGACTCCCCGAGTGGAAGTCCTGTCAAAATCCTTCCCACACATGCACACGTGTCGTGTCGAGCAAATTTGGATGAAAAATTGCTTCACTCCGGAACTGCACCTTCTAATGGCCTAGAGAGACAGAGAGAGAGAGAGAGAAGCAGTCAGAGTGAGAGAGATAACGCGAGAGAGAGAGAGCGAAGCAGAAGACCGAGAGCGAATGAGTGAGCGCTTGCCAAGGCCGCGACAGCGAGTCCTTGCGCGTGTGTGTCCCTGTTCTGTCACCAGCCAGGACAAGCCAACCTGCGAACGTGGGTGTGTTGGGGAGATGAGAGCCCCACGCTAGTGTTGGTACGTAATTTGTTGGTTCTGGTCGCTATTAGGCTCCACGGTTTGCTCCCAGTCGGAATGCGGTGGTGAACACACGGGAAAACCGTCGCTCGTGAGCGCCCCGTGACCGTGCCCGTTGCCAGCAGCGATCCCCGAAACATGATACATCTTTGGCCAACTTTCGGACCTGTCGCCAACAGGGTTCGCTTTCCTGGGACCTGGGTTATCTGATCCCCGAGACGGGTTTTCCCAAAACCAAACCCTTATCGACGGCAATTATCGGAAAAGGGAACCGATTCATGTATCGACTGCTGATGGGAACATTCAATTCAAATACAAACAATGGTGTCGATCATTGATTGCACTCTGGGAACTGTTTAGAAATACTGGAACACACCATTTTCTTCAAAAACGTGTTCACAGTTTTGGGGCTGAAAACTCCCCAAACATCCGAGCTCACGCCGAGGCCAATAAAAACATCAATGAATCAGCGCTAGCGCTACGGTGCTGCTGATGATGATGGTGATGGTGATGATGATGTGTGCACATCAGCCACATCGGCTTGGTTACCGTCGCCGCCGAACTCTATTGCGCATAGTTCCGCACAGGCACCAATACACTCGCGGCGGCCACAGGCCGTTGACAGACAATCGGAACGCCGTCGGGTGTCCCGCCGTGTGCGGGTCTGTTATATCATTTCGAGAGCGAGAGTGAGAGAGAGAGAGAGAGAGCGAGAGCAAACGACGACGGATCTTCCTTTGCACCACCCGTAACACTGACTAATCCGGTTCTAGTTCTTTCGGTTTCGGTTTCAGGATGAGCGAATTACAATGAAAATTCCGTCAATATTACCGGGAGTCACTGGCGACACTGGTTCCTCGCCATTCTGTTTACGATTCCCGGCAGGTGGTGTGAATGATTGTGTTCCCTTTTTTAAGGCGTTTTGTTACTAATTGCTGCGGCGTCCTGTTTGAGCAAAGCAAAGGCCATAAAATACGGTGCGATTGGCATGGCGGCGGATGGCATAAATTTGCCAGTTTTTATTTTTTGCCCATCTTCCAGCACAGATTGATCCCATTTTACGGATCCATTTTTCATCGGGCCGTGTCAAGCCGTTTCGTGGTTGCCGGTCGCCGGTGCTGGAGGACACCATTACACAGCGGGCGGGCCGTGAGTCGATTGATGGTGGTCCTTCAAGGAAGTCCGCCCTGGCCGTATGCGACCGTCTGAAATGCGTGTGTACCTGCCGCCCTTCAAACACCAAAAGCGGCCACCGTAAAGGGTCGCACCGTTTGACGGCTTGTGCATGGGAAAACAGCTCGAGAACCATTTGGATGTTTTTTTCTTCTTTCCGCATGACACCAACATGACAATACCCGGCAGACAGGAACCGGAAAAGCTCCAGGTATCCGGGGCGGATCACCCAAATGGACCATCATCATTATTTGCTCGCTCCTTCTGGGCACCCCGCCAGAACGAGAGAGAGAGATCCGAACGGATACCAGGCGGTGCGATTTATGGTGCGTTCCCTGCTTCGACTCGGCCAAGACTCAAACGGATGCGCAGGGGTTCTTTGTCGCACCGGAACGCACCCAGCCGCACGAAGATGGTTGCCCGGGCCGTGGCGGAAACTTTCTAGACAATTAAACCACGGAACGGGGACCGCACTTATAACTGCCGGCCAACGGGCCAATATCTATCGGACTCCGGGTGCACCGTGAGCGCAAACCATACAAAGTCGTGTTCCAGTGGATCCAGGGACCGTTCGTTCTAAAGTTGTTTGCGAATTAAGTAGAGCAAAGTTTACGACGGCTTGGTCCGGTTTGAACGCTTGAACGGATTCCTGTCGGCGTCGCCGTGACCGTCGCAGTGCAGATTTGTGCCATTTTGTCACGTCATCGATGCACAATCGGCGACCGCGACGACGATGTCGTGAGCGGAGCGAGCGTTAAGCTAATTATATGGGAGGCCAGGGCCAAGGTTCGTGCAACAACGCACCGTGCCGCGCGCCGGTTGTTATTGGTAAAACGGTTGATGATTTATGGCCCATTTGTGGGGCGAGCGAGCCAAAACAACACAAACTCAATCTCCTCACCAAATGCGCACAACAATGTTGTGCGGGATGGAATGGCCCCCCCGCGATTAGTTTGGCCCATCTACGATGTTAGTTTCGAATGCGAGACACGATCGCTAATGGACCCGATGGGATTCCCGTTTTTCAACCGGCTATGAACCGGTTCACGAGCCCAAAGCTATGATCGGGCTTCGAACCGGTACAACTGCTCGAATCGGATCACAAAGCAAAAGCAGGAGCAAAGCAAATTAGAAAATGGGAAAACCACCTCACAAACAATTAAACAATCGATTAAACATTTTAAAACCCATCCAATCGTAGCATCTTGCAACCGAAACATCCCACCAACCTGCTCCTGTTCGCTTCCTGGCTCGTGTTTTCGCAATGTTTTTAATACATTGTTCATCCGTCTCGAAATCCAACACCGGGTTTCTTAGTCTGCCCAGGCCCATTGTTAGGCGCTCCACGGGACCACTCCAGACCGGGACCGGGGAAACCCATTTCGGGTTTTTTTTTTTTTTTTACATTTTCGTGAGGGATTTGATTTATCCTCGGTTGTCACAAACAATTCAAACGGCACCGCCGGAGCAGCACGAAAGGATGTGTGGTGGCGCTTTGCACCTTTTTCATTTGGACATTTTGTTACGTTTCTGCCGCTTTTCCGTCCTTCTGGCCTGCCACCCACGAGACGTCGTGCCGTGCGGCCATCCTTCCGGCCGCGGGTCGAAACAGGGGTTTTCTTCGACTGTGGCCCGGCAACTATGTCTTTCGCGTAAGAGCACTCTGCTCGCTTCTTTCTTTCAGTTCTTTTTTTTCGCCTGACCCAGATACAACAATAACCGGGACGACTCGGAACAACGACGACGAAGACGACTCTCTCTCGCTCCCTCTCTCTCTCTCTCTCTCCCTCTCTCTCGCTCACTCTTTCTCTCTCCAGCATCGGGCGCCTCCTGCTTGAAATGCTTCAGATGGATGGTCCCTACGTGATCGCCCGACACGTCGTCCTGTTTGGCTCGACCCGACCGCACCAAGGGTGTCGTGTGTGGGTGGGAGAAGCAACTCTCCTCACCGACACGGTCGCCCGTTATCACCCACACACACGTCCGCGCGAACACACTTGGAAACAAAAACTATCGGCACCGGAAGCGAGAAAGGATAAAGAGCGGAACAACGCGCAGTGGCGGGGCGCGGCGCGTGAGCAGCGGACGCAGCGGACGAATCCGAGTGCTGCTCATCCTTTATTCAGCCACCAGCCACCCCCGCCGAAAACTGAATTACACCGCCTGCCCGCCCTTCCGCAGGGGCCGCCCGGCTCGAGTGCTGTGACCTAGATGTGGAGCCTGGCAGTGCCTGGCGTATCGAGGGCTCGTGAGGTGAAGTAGTCGCCGCGCTACACTTGCACGCTTCCGCAGCTTCCCTCGCCGCAGCAGCAGCACCGTCGAGAACCGAAGAAATTATTATCGAAAATATTTATTCTATGCAGCCAACCAACCGCCAGACCAACCTCGGTAGCCCCATTTAACGGCCGAGAGGCGAGGCGAGAGTGCACCGGATCTGCACCGCGGGCGGACGCGAATGCAAGGTGTCCAACACTCGGACACACTCTCCGGAATTGTGTTTGAGTGTAGCTCACTTCGCTCGAAAATGGATTTTGCTTTTGCGCTATTTTGTGGCCCTTTTTCGACGATGCTGTCTGCTGGTTGTGTTCCGAGATGGGCCCGAAGAAAACTGTCTTTTCCCTCTGGTCGTCTGGTCGCGGTCGGGTGGTAAAAATAACACCCCCCGCCAACCCGGGTGAGGTGGCAAAAATTGTGTCAATCAAACATTTTTGGCAACGTACACGGCCGAAGGGGCGTCCGGGGATTTGGGTGAATGCGAAAGGCCACCATTCGATGCCAGTTTCGGTTGGGTGGACGGATGATGAATCTCTTTCCGGCTTCAGCACGATGCTTCACCGGTGATGGCGACCATTGGACGGCATAGAGTTTCCCTGCAAAAGCAGCTGATTCTAACCATCCGATTTAGCACAAAATTCAATCGCACTGAAGTGAAATTCAAGTCCAAGTATTTGTGTTGCGATTTTTTTTCGATTCTTTTCTTATTTTTTCTATCTTATAGAAATTAGCAACTCAGAAAGCAGAATTTTGGTGGAATATAAGCAAAACTAGCTGCACTCAGTTGCAGGATGCATCAAACAAATAGAGTGAGTTTCAATAGAAACTTAATTTGCAGTGAATTTTAATTGCGATTTCCATTGCAGCAGGTTCAGAAGGATCTTAGTTTCTGTGATTTATTTCCGCTAGAAGGAATATGATTCGATCAAGTACAAAACAAAATTGAATGCTGTGCCTCCATCAGTAAGCATTCACCATTCATTTTTACAATGAAATCTCTTGTTTTATTGTTTTAGCCCCTCGTAAGTGAACTATGAGACAGACAAAGCCAGTGGGTGTGCAAATTCCTTCCAGGATAATTGAGCGTGGCCATTGGTAAATTAAACACGTACTCTTCGTGTCTTTCTATCTACATTCAACTTCGGTGGGGACGACGAATTTCCACCACCATAAACGAATCACGGGGACGTGACACGAGTGGAGTTGGAAGCTGTCACTCACGGTGTGCAACTATCGGCCCATTTGGCACCGAAATAGCATTCATCATCGGCCGATTTTGCGCGGATATGCAAATGCGCATCGACCCCCAATCGGCGGCACCCACCCCACGGCCCCACCGCGACCATCCGATCGCGAGCGTGATTCACTTGCTGGTGGTGGCCGGTCGGAATGTTTCCATGTTGATTGATGCGGATCCTTCACCGTCGAAGGTCAACCACCAGCCTACGTCGGGGCTCGAGGGGGTCTGTGGGTTGGATTGATGATTTTTGGCTCGGAAAATCTTCACCGAGCCGTGGGACGTTGCACGTCGGCCACGTCGCGGTGTGTGTCTCCATTCCGCTCGTTCGACGGCGTGGATAATAATTATTAGCCAGGAGGCCACGAGATACTAGCCTGCGCTGCACTACTGTGCTAGACGGACCCGGGGCCGTTTCGGCCCATTTTTGCTAATTGCCACCCAATTACCCGGGTGCCGCCGGGACGCGGGTCATCGGGTTTTCGCCGTAGCCAAACGGTGAAGCGGTGGATGGAAAGTTCGTCCCTTTCCTATGGAAACTGTTTTCCGAGTCCGTTTTGCGTTTCATTTGACCTTTCCGAAAATTTGTTCCATTCTATATGTTTCCGAAGTATACTGGGGTTATTGTTGAAATAAGTGCCAATGAATTTGACAGTAAACTGAGTCGTGACGTGTCGTGGCCATCATCAATTGGCCACTTCAATGAGTCGTTTTGTACAGGATAATTAAAAATGCTGGTGGTCAGCAGCGTCTTCAACTACTCTGCAAATGTTTGAAGCCGAAATTCCGGTACGACTCTCTCGCGGCAATCGGAACAACTCAACTCTAATCACCGAATTCGGTACCATAAACATTCGTTTTGATGGCTGGTGATGCGAAGCGTTATTTACATCAAACAGCAAAACAACGATGTGTTTTCATTGTTTTAGACCATTAGAATGGTTGGATTGAAATAATGGTGAAATCATGGAAATAATGGTGGCTTAAGCAGAACCGTGCACCGTTCCCGTAGGATACTTTGAACCACATCTTCACCCTTAATCCAGTCCTCCCTTCGGAGGGCGTTGCCGTCGCATTCCCCCCGACCTACGGGAAATTCCACTGTTTTATGACCCATTGCTGGTGGATTCAATAACGGGGCCATGGGACACAGAAAATGAGAAAAAAAATCACACCCCAAATCAACAGTCGTAAAATTGATTGTAAACACCGGGCGAGGCTCCCTTCCCCCTGGAGCATTGTTAACACTTCGTCCCGGCCCTTTAATTAGTGACATATGGCGCATGGTGCACGGTGGACGGGATGACACAGTTTACCATGTTGTCGCCGCCGCCCGGCCATGCTTGACGTTCCCGGTTCACCCGGGGTTGCTCTATTTCGCCTCCCTATCGCCACCCCTAGGGAGGGGCGCCGGATTCCCGGTTGGTGACACCGGTGACCATCGAGATTGGCAGGTTTATGGGCTAGGAGAGGGTCGTAACAAGATTTATGTGAAATCAATGCCACTCGAAAGCGGAAAACGAAGCGAGGTTGTGGCCCCGTTTTGGAGGTCTCCTGTTCTCCACGGTGCACTGCCGTCAGTTTGGTGTAGGTTTTGCAATTGCTTGCCGAATGGCAGGATGGCCCATGGCTGTGATCCCAATCGATCCAATTTGTTGCGTTATTGTTGCCACAACGGCCGCAACCCCTGGGGAGCACGTTGCTGGGAGCGTGAGGCCGGGAAAATCCGTTTAAGCGTTCTGTTTCGCATACGCCACTTCGCTTCGGCGGCTTTAAGGCGATGGATCGTTAATGCTCCACGAAATCCGCTTTAAACTGAAGCATGATGCATGCCACCAGCAGCGGCCCGATTGTCAACCGGAAAAAACGTGAGCCAGCTGTGGAGCAATGCGAAAAAAGATGCCACAAGCATCAGTTTCCGGGCAGCGCACAACGTTCCGGTGTTCGGTCGGAAGGATCGGTGTTTGTTTAGGTGGCCCACAAAAGGTTGCCAACAAACCGGGTGATAGTCCCGGTATGTTAATTTTCATCGTTATGAAATGGAAACATAGCCACGATATTTTCGTGTCAATTACGTCGGTGCTGCCGGCGCTCTGCTTACTCCGTCCAAGCGACGTCCTACGCTCGAATTGCTTTCGAGGTTAACCTTTTGAGGTTAAGAATCACCAAACGCCTTCTCGTACGCCCTGGCACAGGTCACAACCTCTTGATGGCTGGTTTCACTGCAGTGCACTGAATGGTGTTTGGGTAACTTCAAACCCGGACCGGAATGCGGAAAGATCGTAGGCGAGCCCGCCGGATCCGAGGAATGTGATATTTACGGCGCATAGCAAATAATGTTGCTTTGTATTGCCTTGTCGTATACCACCAGTATGCTCGTAGTTCTTTACCATTTACACTTCCTCCGCGCTATCTTGAGATGCCAAGCCATTCAACTTATTTTCTGTTCGAAAAGCACCAGGCGCCTCCATTAGCGGCGAACGAAACACCAGGCGCCTCCATCAGTTCCACACGGGGGCAAAACTGCCAAAATAGGGGAAAGTAGGCAACTCCTAAAAATAGACAAACTCCCTCGGGGTACCGGTGCCACTGCGGCGAGCGTCAACCGCACGATAATTCCTTATTAATGCACGATTCGCTAATAGATCGGCGCTAATTGAAAGCTGCTGGGCTGCGGGATTTCGTTCAGTGTTCAGCGGGGGTTTCGTGTTGCAACAGGGCGCCTCCACCATTTGGGGCAACAGTGTTGCTGTTCGGTTGTGGCCTTGTGGAGTAATTGAATCAGCTGACCCGCCCCAGATACTGAAGCTCCCACCGGGTCCACGCTAGCCGATTCGGCTGGAGCCACGTGCATCCTTGCGGGCCGGCCAACCCCCATGATGGGCTGCTCTCTGATGGAGTGGCATCGTTGTCAAATCTATTATTAAAATCAATTTCCTGTCAATCCTCCCGCAGGTTTCCCTGTCCCGGTTGAGTTGCATCCGTCGCGGTGTTGGGCGAAAACAAGTGAAACATTTCTTTGTCCTTAGAAGGACCGCGCACGGATCAGACAATGTATTGTCACGGGTAAAAGTATCACGTTCCGTTGGTAGCAGTAGTCGTCGGTACGGTGTGGCAGCGTGATTTTGGGTTGATTGAAGTAGAGACTGTCCAAAACGGAAAACGCCCATCTTCTGTTCACCGAAAGTTCTTTCGAGTTTCGAGCACCAGCCAAAGTGCTTCAAACTTGTTTTACCCAGCAATTGGTGCAGCAGCGGAGGGGCCCTGAACCGGTGCACTGAAGATGCACTTTTGAGTTTTGAGAACACAAAGGCAAAGCGGAATCATTGCAGGAAGCACCGAACTCGGCAGACAGATGTCCAGCTCAATGAGGACGACGACGACGAAGAATGTGCAGATTACACAACCGCATTCGTTTCCTATTGCGATTCACCACAATGCCCATTATCATCAGCCCCTCGGGATCATCATCGTCATCGTTTTGGCGGGACCCGCACGGGTGCCCTAACGTCGTTGCCAAACAACGCCAAAGGACAGGCGTGGTTGGGCTAATAGTTTTAATTGTTTCTACTTCAAACATTTTTGTCCTCAAGCAGAGAAAATGAGAGGGAGAGACATGATGTTGCGAAAGTTCCGGCGTAGCCTCACTTGAACTTGAGGCTCTTCAAAACGCCCTCCAGCATAACACAAACGACGCAGCGCCAACGGGAGCGGGCGAGCGGTGCACAAGTAGTCATTGAAACATTAGCAGTAATTACGGCCCCCGGGGCGGCGAAGGGCACGGTGAAGATATGATAATTTGCCAACCATCAACCAACCGGCCCGTGGTGGAGGATAACCTCAAGCTGCACGCTGGCCCAACGTCGGTTTGTCGCAACCGCCGGCGACCGATTAAGGATCATTTTTCATTTCATCTGCATTGCGCTAATATTTGCACCCATACCCACCCACACAGCGGCCGGTCCGGTATGTGTTGGCCCAGTTTCGACAAACGGGCCGTGTACCGTAGCGGTTATCTTCAGCCCGGCCGAATTCCTCCGAGACAATGTCCGAGCGGTCGCTCCGTTTCCATTCCGAGCCCGAGCGACTTCCGGTTTGCTCATTTCCGGTCCGCCCAGCCCCGGGGGTGGCGGAATCAAGGCGAACGAATCGTAAAACTTGGCGAAGCTCGAACCGATTCTCGAGGCGAAGGAAAATGTGTGCGTTTTGTGCCGCCATCATCGCCACCATGGTCACCGTGTGACCTCGACCAGCACCATCTGCTCCATCATAACGCGGTTTGGCCCTCATTACCGGCCCGTGATGATCGTGATGATTTCGAGAGCCTTTCGAGAGTTGCAAACAGGCGACACGGGCGAGGCCAACATTGTAGCATACCGGGTGCCCCAAAACCGTTTATGCTCTGTTTCTCCGGCGGGGTGGCACCGCGAACAACAAGCGGCTGTGGTCAGCACCCCACAATACCATCCTTTTCCACCGAGGACACCGTCATCGTGATAATGATTGGTAGCGGAACCAGAGTATGTTTCGTGCGTTACGTTTATAGGGGAAATTATCGAACGTCGATTCGACGAACAAAATTTTCAACGGAATGTATCCTGTTTGACTAATGAACAAACCGCACCGCCCGTTGGTTTTGGGTTGAATGGTTTTGCAGCTTAAAAACATTCTTGTTGCTCCTTATTTGAAAAGGTAATATCGAAAATTATTGGATTAGTCCTCAGAGTACCATAGCAACCAGATATCAATCATTTGTGCATGGCCGTCCCAGAGCAACGGCTGAATTAAGGAGAACATCATCCTCAGTAGGCGATAAATAATTGCCTCAGAGGAATGAGAGCATCGTCGATCGGTATGGTATTAGGAGCCGCTCTTTAATATTCGTATATTAATATTAATAAACATAATGGATGATATCAATGATTGCAAATGATGAACTGACTGGCCCAATGTTTGACCTACATAAATTAATTTACTAGGACTCAACGAGTTGAGGCAATGTCTTAAACTTGAAATGAACTTAATTAAATTGTGCGGTTATGTTAAACACTTCAAACGGTTCTTGTTTTACACTGCTCCAAGGGACATTCTGAAGAAGAAGCACCGGGCACTTACCTTACAATCCTCACAGTGGTGGATGATGGAGTACGGTTGTCCGCAGTCGTACCGTATCAGCACCTCGGTAAATTCGCATGTGATCCGTGCCGCCAGCGCGTCCGTCTCCAGGAGCTCGAGCAACCGGGCGGCGCACGGCGCCCCACCGCCCAGCACCTCGGCGTGGGCCGCGTTGTGTAAAGCACTGCCAACGGTACGCTCACAACAATGTCTTAAACGTAGGGTTTTCAGCTTGGTCTCAATACTTTGTGACGATTTTTTACAAATTTGTGCTGGACTTAACTCGTCATTATCGCCCAAATAGTCAAGGCACTGTCGTTTATCATTTAACCGGTTCTCCATGTTATAGTTAGTATTATCAATATTGTATGGCTTACCGCTAGCTTTATTATTAATATTATTATTATTATTATTCATATTGTTATTTTTATTATTATTATTATTAGATTTAGCATGTGTATGAAAATGTTCACACGGCGGTGGACACCGCGGTGGTCCAGGACCTTCGTCTATCCAGGCCACGGGCAGTGTACTGGCTGAACATTGACCCTGCGAAAATGGAAGAGATAGCGATACGTTAGGATCAATTCAATTGCCCGAGCACACAGGTTGGGTGGGTGGGAATGGGAAGGAACAAAACGGGAAAAATTTGCCGGGGAACTTTAGCGCGTTCAAAAAAGCACAAACATTGCCAATTAGAACCTTTGATTAGAAATTTGTAAACAAAAAGGGATTTACTCTTTCTTCAGCTGCATGTTACTCTTGGTCAACTCTTTGATCGCGTGTCCAGGGCTCGCCGTCGTAAGCGTGGCTCCATTATGCCCATCAAAATCACCGAAAGGAATTTATCTCCCGTAGAAAAGGTGGAAAAGAAAGCCCGAACCAGAACCATGAAGCTAACGACCGGCGTGTCATGTGCCGGCGCCGGAACTTCAATGAAGTTTTAATTTATTTGTTCTTATCTGACCGGACCCGATCTTCGGCCGGATGTTGGCGTTAGAGTGTTTGATGGTAGCCGCCCACCATCGGCCTCGCTCGGACATTACCGAACACTTCCTGATCGATTACGATCGTCGAAAACAAACTTGAAGTAAAGCGAACGAGAGAAAAATCCACCAGCCTTCGGAAAATCGATCCGCCTTCACGATCACCAGGCAGGGTGAAGGTGGGCGGCCAAGGGAGGGGAGTTTCCATAACCATAATTCATCTATCCGGACTGTCTGATGTTTTCATTAGCCAGCACTCCACACACACGCAGACTGAGAGACAAACAATTGCATGGGAACTGTTTCGGGGCCGCACCAGGGAGCGCTCCTTCGACGGGATGGGCCCGGGGTCCCGTGGAAAACTCGGGCCGCTCTGCTCACCCCCAAAGGCGTTGGCCTCACGGGCGGGAGCGTTTTCATTTCCATCGCTCACCAATAAACTTTTGCCTCACGCGGGAGCGTCTTGGATAAATAAACAGCTCGGCTCACGGCTTCACTCGCGTGTTTTCCCAAGCGGCCACGGTGCTGCCACCTCCCCGCCGCTTTCACACCCCACTTGGAAGTGGTGGCCGCCTGGGAAGGCGAGTCCGTTGATTTGGCTTGAAAAAAACTGTGAGAACACTTCGCATTTCGCTTTTCGCGGCCCCGGAAACGAAGCCAACGGTTTCTCTCATCACACGAATTCCATTGTCATGCTGAATAATGGTGCGGAGCGTCCCGCCCCAGAACTGGCCTGATCCGCAAACGGTGATCCGACCATCACCGGGGTGATCCACCCCGATGATGTGGCCCGTGCCGTTGGGTCTGTGGAAACATTTTAATGGCCACTTTCAGCATCCCGGACGTTTTAAAATGAAGAAAACGAAGCATCTTCCTTTTCGTCCATTTACATCCGGAAAATCCGGAGGCCAAAGCGCGGTTACCGAAGTGGGCAGTCTCGCATGCGCAGCATAATGCAAATCGAATCGGATCGACGAAGACGATGACGAATCGGTTATCGAATCTTATCGGCCAGCGGCCAGGCGGGACCGGCCGGCTTGGGGGTTGGTGAAACATTATTGCGGGTAGTCTATTTTTATCGCCCATCGACGGTCGTGTCGATTTATTGGCCACTCACGCGCGCAC
This sequence comes from Anopheles bellator, assembly GCF_943735745.2. Classification (NCBI taxonomy): domain Eukaryota; kingdom Metazoa; phylum Arthropoda; class Insecta; order Diptera; family Culicidae; genus Anopheles; species Anopheles bellator. The sequence goes on along the minus strand of NC_071285.1, from coordinate 52,646,981 downwards.
GACAAAAATACGGTGCGGTGGACCTTGCCGGGCCGGCCCGGGTCAGCATAACATTCCAAGCGTCCCCCCGTAGGGCCGGGTCGGAAAGGGCAAAGGGAATAGTTCCGAGCGATCCTCAACGCTGCGGGTTTCGAGCACCGATCCGACGAGCTGTATCAATGTCGTTCGCTTTGAAAAGCATCGGAAAGCCTTTGGGAGGATGAACATAATTAAGCCAAAACAAATTGGATGAATGCCCAAAGAGATTACTACAGATTAGGCTAAATCCGATCGATCGATCCGATTCTGCCCTGTACCGCTTCTGATTGCAATAGTTCACCGTTTTTACTTCAAGCATTATGGGCTCAAGTTAACTGTTTTAACTACTTTCTATAACGTTCTGTGTTTTTACGGCGATGGTGTTTTTTTCGAGATGATCGCAAGCTCTTCTATGATCGTTATGAGCATAAAATAATATACAACATATGATCAATATGATGTCATTGATTATGTATTTATGTACTGAATATGTACTGAATGTTGGCGTTCCTGTGGCTGTAAGCCGATGCTTTAGTTTAGTTAACGAACGAAGTGAACTCGATAATCGATGGAACCGATTCGTCCAGCGACTTTCATGGCTCCAATTTGTCAGCGAGCCGATAAACCCAACCCGCCACCGGCAGAGCATCACATTATTCGCAATTCCTGGAAGCGAGTCTACAACACATCGGAAAACATTGTGGCCATCGGGTGTGGGCAGATTGTGGCGCTTGCTCCAGCAGAGGAAACTCAATAAATTTTCCAGCTCCATAAAATCGAAGGTCAATTACTGCCGTGACTGGGTGTATGTCGGTGTGGATGGCGGTTCCTTGCTCGGGGCCCTCTGTGGTTGTCTCATTGCCCCCGAGAGCCACTTGAGCGGGTTTTCTTTTTTCCCACTCCTTCAAATCTTCGCTCCCTTCCAGGACGACCTACGTGGGCCTGGTGGTGGCAGTTGACGTTCGCAATCTACTGCGCTCCTCCGGTGGGCGCTCCAAGGATGGACGTTCTTCTTTTGCCTCGGGCGAGTCAAGTGCAGTGCTTCCGAGCTGGAGGATGTTACAAGGGCAACCGTGGGCGGACCGTGACAGGCGAAATGTTTTAAAGAGTTACACGACGACGAAGACAACAACAGGGTGCATCGACAAATTCGACTGCCTTTGCTCCAGTGCTGTCCAGTGCAGGGACAACTTTCCTTCTACAGGTCGGGTCACAAGTTTTGAAGAGGAGTTTTACTATTCCACTGCGGACAAGGCGCATGCATGCTCTTCCGCAAGTCTTGCACTTAAGAAATTTTTCCAATATCTTTTAGAAATCTGCACAACGCTAAGTGCAACAGCAAACTTTTGAGATTGAAATAAAATAATAGCATTATGGATCTCTTCTTCAAAAATTGCAGCACAGTTGGAACATCACAGGCTGGTGCTCAATTTGGTTGAAGAATAATTTGTCCCAATTCGTTCCATAGCTGACCCCGAGAGTACACCGAGATTACGGTGAGCCCCTAAGGGGGAACACGAGAAGGTCTATTTTCGAAATTCGATACTATCAACGACACATGCGTGCCGGCGTGCAGAACCGAAAGACCTGCAGGCCCTTCATGCAGATCCTATAAATATTCAGGCCGAACAATTTCTCTCTGCAGTACTCTGTGGTCGAACCGATCTCGAATCCGGAGTTGGAGCGGCCGTACTTAAAGCAGTGGAAGCACGCAAAGGAGGGCACGCCAACATCTGATACACCTCTTTACGGTCCAGTCACGGGCCAATCGGAGCAGATCTGAGAATTGGGCTGTCAAACGGAACCGGAATGCGTGATGGCCGGGTAGGATATCTGGTTGATTTTCCATACTAGCGGGGCCACCGGGCAAAAGTGGGCCTCGAGAGAACGGCATGGAGGCAAACTTCTTGAAATCAATGCACGTCTCAGTTAGTTCAAATGCCACTTGATTATGACTAATTAATTCTTCAGGAAGTAGCGGTGTAGGATACGAGTTTGGCCTTCACTTAATTCTCACATTAAACCTTAAGCAGTTTTGATAAAAAATTTACATAAAGTAACTGACTGAAGGCGACATTAGTTGTTCCTTTCTTTGTATCAAAGGACATGAAGTTTTTTTTCACCATTACTTTCTTTTAATAAAACAAAATGAATATTTTATTAAATCCTTATTTGGACCTGCTTAGTTTACAGATCTGATCAAGCAAATGAAAAGTTGGAGGACACATAGGACGTATGAGATCTTCCCAGCAACACAGTTTCATACGGACTAACCAGAACGTTACATAAGTGGTTCCATATTTTGGAACACTACCCGTTCCCCAGTTTTGCATGATCATGCCTTAGCGCCACCTCATCATAACATCCCCACAGGCACTACCAAAAATAACCATCAGCCCCCAAATTCTTTGTCACAGAAACCACCTGCTTGGCACGAGAAAGGAAGGAACCTCTACGACACACCTTGATTAAAATATGAATTACTTGGTCCACAGCAGTCTCGGTATCCCGACCGGCCCGGGGGAGGGTTCCCTTATTATTATTGGGGTCCTAATTTTAGACCACGGTCGATATTTATTCTAAATTTTTCTGCCTCTCATAGGCAACAGCACAGGCACCCCCGGAAGCCCCCGGAAAATGGGAGGCCTGTAGGGCCCCGCTCTTGATACGATATTAATTTAATTGGCTGTCAGACGGAGAGTGAAATTTCCATGTTTACCCACCACCGCAGACACGACACGGTTTCGCGGGAACCGTGGCCCTATCCCCTCGCTATCGCCGGCCGTACCATCCCGAGGCACCTCGTTTTCGGTGCTTCTTTCGACGAATCCTTCGCAGTGCCGTGGGTTCGGAGAAAGGAACGACCACAACCGAACGAGGGTCTGCCGAAAAGGGACCACAATGAGGCGGACGGAAGCGGGAAGGGAAGCGGCTAATGCGAACGGGCGGCCGATCCGTATCTCCACCGGACCATCGGCGAAACGGATACCATCAGCGGCTGGGTAACGCTCTCGCTGGACTTGTCATTTCTCGTCGCCGACCATACTTAGCAGGGAGGTGATGGGGCAAATATTTGCCACATCGACACAAAAACCCGCATCTCGGGCCGGGCCTGGGGCCTTCTAGCGGACAGCAACACACCATCGTCGATCTGTCAATGCAATCCTTAGCCACCTCGGTCCGTGTTTATGATGAGTGTTTGAAAAATTGAGGCCACGAGAAAGAGAGAGAGAGCGCGAGATGGAGACGAAAGAGAGAGAGGGGCCCGGGAACCAATCGAACCCGGGCGTATGGTCGAATCAGGGGAATCAATCATCGCCGACGCCCCAACGAAGCGCCCATCACAAAGAGCATTGCAACACATTAACGAACGAAGGGCTGATCCCTTCTAGCTCCGGCTTCTATCAAGAGCTCCCGAATCACCGTGTTCACCCGGCCTGCGATGGGACGCCCGGAACGATAGCGGAACCGGAGTGCTCCGCTACCGGTCTAGCTCCGGCATTTAGATGGCGACCCGAAACGGACACGATTACCAACCCCGAGGAAGTCGGCAGAGAGAGAGGGAGGGAGAGAGAGAATGGGCGAGAGAGCGAGAGAGAAGGTGAAATGGGAAACGAACGCCCGGTCGCCCACTCCAACTACGGCTCCGGAATCGGATCGGAATCGATCCGATCAATTAATAAAAGTCAGAAACAGAGAGAGGGACAATCGGGCCGTGCGGCCGGAACCGGACGCCCGGAGGACGCCCGGGCGCTCCAAAGACCGGGGACGGGGACGGCCGGAGAAGATGCTCCGATGTCCGGGGCACGACACGGGAACCATCCAGTTTCTTCGTTTCTCGATTCCTCGGCGGTGCTCGGGAAAATGTTTTCCACTTCAGGTTCGGTGAGCGGATGACCGAGAGCGGTGGTGGCGACGGGTGATAAGTGTGTAGGGAATCTTCGTGATCGAGCGCAATGAAACGGAAAAGGCTAGAAATAATGGGAAGGAAAAGGCCGGGGCCGGGGCCGGGACCGGGACCGGAGCTGCGCCGGTAAACACTGGAAAGTTTTCCCTTCACCAGTGGCCCTCAGTTTTTGTCCGTCTGTTGCCGTGCCGCACCGCGGATCGATGGGCTGTGCGTTTCGTAACACCAACCTCGACTGCGCGCCCGATGGTCGTGAGTTCGAACCACCAAAAACCATTGTGTGGGAAAAGCCAGAGCAAAGCTACGGGCGAGACGAACTAGAACGAGAAGATGTTATTATGTGTCTTCCCGCTGAAACTTTCGGACTGACCAAAGTTGCACGATCATTGCACGCGCCCGACGGAACTGTGCGAAGTTTTCAGTGTTCGCCAGCAGCAGAAAAATACTCCGAACCAGTGGTTGATGGTTGTGGATCAACGCTATGCAATCACCGTGACTCGTTACGCAGCGTTTGATATAATGCGTTGGATTCATAACTATAGCTCTTCACATTTAGTTCAGTGGATATGACTTAATCGTTATACAAAGGATTCTGTTCAGCTTGAACTTCGTCAGCTCGTTCGTGTTGAAAAGAATTAAAAGTTGAACATTTTAGCATTTATGATACGCGCTCAAAGGCTCTTTTTCAGGCGTAAACAAAGATCCGTTCTATATACGAATAAATCTTGGGGTGCAAGAAATAAATAGTACAAACACTTTGTATCGCTTAAATATATTCAAATAACTCATTATTGAAGTATCATTGTCTGTATCTATTTGTCATTATCAATTCTGACCTACGAACACTTTCCATTTTCGGAGTACTCTCCAATTGGCAAACTATAAATGATGTAAGTTTAGATTTCCGTTACCCCTTATAATAACTAACAATAGGTTAAGTTTTGTACTAAAGTTGTGTCGATGAACGCAGTAGGCTTCTCTAATGGCTACTATCGAAAAGAGTTGCTGCTTATACCGGAAAGACGATGTTTGATTGAAAACTTATTCCCTTCAAGGTTGATTCACAAAGCAACCTACGGCGCAGTGGATGCCACAAAGAAATGAAACATAATCCACAGTGCTGTGCAATTGCAACGCAATTGATTAATTCCATAATGCCAGTCGTGAGTTCGAATTCAATATCATTCGAGTTAATTTTTAACGATCTCTTACAGCCCTCGCCATTCAAAATATTGGTTCCGAAAACGAGAAACTAAATGTTCATTGAACTGGATTTATGTAAGAGCCAACTATTGGTGGGTCCTTTATCGCAGCAACTTCGCGGGAAGCGCTTCGAACTGATGCTTCCAAATTGATTCAATTGGTTGATTATTAGTTTATCCTCCCGAAGCATGGCAGCATCGGCGAATCCTCAACCCCAGTCCCAGAAGGACCTTCAGGTTATTAGCTGCCGAAACCAGGCCGCCAATTAAATCGTTGCTCGAACATTTCTCCAATAGAATGTATTACATGTGCTCAAATAAAGCCATTTACTTCAAATAACGTACGGAGTGGTCAATTAAAATCAATACGGCTGACGGGACGGAAGATGGGCGAGACAACAGCACTGCAACACAAGATAAAACCTCCATGGCCCCAAGGTCTGACAACTACCTCGCAAGTGGGTCCCCGGAAAAGTTGGTCCGTGCGATCTTCGCGCCCTCGGCTGAATGGCTGCTTCCGTGGGGTTCGAGGTATTAGCGCCTTCTTGCATCCTGGTCCGTTCCAAGCCGAGAAGGGATAGTTTGTGAATGGGCTCGGATTAGGACACGCAGGCAGCGTCGGCCGCCGTCGGTCGGGTCGGTATAAGTGTGTCAAGGCAGCGCAGTATCCTGCTTCTCTCTCTCAGAGAGTGAGCCTTGGAAGGACTTCGCTCGCGCTCTCGCGCGGAATGCGCTACGCTGGTGTTGGTGACAAGACCGGATGGCCTCAGCTGAGCTCGGGAACCCTGTGGCTACGCGTGTGCGTGTTGATTGAGACCAGATTTAGTGGGCCCCCCCTCCCGGGTTGGCACGGGTCGTGCGTGCCAATCGTGACACGACCGACCCCAAATGAAGCCCACGAGATGTGGGTTGTGTAACGGAACGCCAACATTTTTCCCGCATCGAATCGCTGCTGGGACACAATGCCAGGCGAGAATCACTCAGCTCGGGCGTGAGGATCTGAACTCACGGCCACTGCTGTATGTTAATGATCCGTGGTCACGGTGGGGCAACCACCTTTGGAAGGGCGAAAGCTGGACCAACAACAAGAACGCGCGCGCCCAAAAAAGGCCCTCCAACGGGTGGGCCAGCGCAAAAAGTGATACCAGCGACGAGTCTTATCGATTCGGAGGGTACGTCGAAGAGAGCCGCGCGACCCACCGCCCCTCGCATCGAACGGGAGGGGATGAATTGAGCAATAAAATCGTCCTATGCTAATGCCGTCTCTTCAGAAGACTGATGAGGCCTAGAACTTTGTGGACCAAACGGCCGGGGGATTGGCCCCTCGAACGGGGGTTTTTCTTTCATTATCTTCCCTCTCTCTCTCTCTCTTTCTCTCTCTCGCACTCGCGGTGTGGGGCTCTCAAAATGGCTGGCCGATGTGTGGCTGTGGTGTGGTTGGGATTTCTTTTTTCACACCCTCCACACTGTTGTAATGGCGCGCGCGGGTTAAAGGATGGGTAATGCTGGTGGTGAAGGCCCGCATCGTCCTAGAGGCTGCCGGAGCCAGGCACCAATCGCGAAGATTGGAACGTCCTCCACGGAGTTTCCACACGGGCAGCACGGGCCAATATCGGGGCCGCCGCTTATCTCACGTACCGGTGATCATGCGGTCGATGGTTGATGAAGATGGCATCAATCCATCCATCTCCCGCGAGGCCCCCGTCCTCCGGCACATCCCCGGTGACGTAGGCCGGAGTCATTTTTATCACGTTTGCCAGAAGGGCACACGGCACGACGAGGTGGGGCCTCGGCTCGGGGTTTGATGGGATAAGCCCATCGATGGGGAGAGCTGGTTCTTGAGCGCAAATTCCGATATACGCGCGGCTGCCGTCGGAGCGCCTTCTCCACGGCGTGCGTGCCTCTTATCGATTGGCTTACTTCATTAGAAACGGGTGTGCAGCGCGATTTCGCGGTAATCCATCGGTGTTACCAGCCGGGAGAAGGACTCTGAGCTGGGTGTTGTGTAAGACACATAAATGATAACCGCACCGGTTGTCTATAACAGCCAGTTCGTGGAAGATAACCCCAGGTTCGAGCCCTGACAGTATGGCAATGTAACAATGTAACATCAGATAACATCAGATCTGATCAGATTGCAGCAACAATGTAGCGAGATCACGTTCTCTAGCTATCAGCGTCAGCGTCATGAATCAATGAGCTTCCAGAACCTTCAAATTCTAGTTCTAGTACGCGATCCCATGCCGACAGTTGGCCATTCCAAGCGTCGCCCTCAGAACGCTATCCCAAACCCGGCCCGAAAGTGTCCGAATCGGGATATCCTTTTGCCTCGCCCGAATGTTTGACCGAACGAATCAATGAAAGCAATCAACGTGGCCCCGACAGTGGTCCAAAAACATGTACCCACGGAAAACTCCAAGTCGGAATTCCATTCCAACAACTCATATCCGCTCCTCGAGAGGATGTCTGGCCGTTGGTCCCCACCGAATCACCACTCGCAGCCCGCTCTCTCACTCACAGGGAGCACATTAGCATAATTTGTTGTAGAAAGTGCGGAATCGGAATCACCCCCTCTGTGGCTCGCCCCTTCTGCCCACGTTTGTCGGTGGTGGTCTCCTTCAGGACACCCACACAGAGAGAGAGAGAGAGAGAGGGTCGCCATACCGCCATCGCAGCGGCACACGCTCGAGCGGGCAGTCAATGGTGTTTTTCTTTCGATTTTCGCCCGTTTTTTTGCTTCCTTCACCACCGGAGCACCTCCTTATCGAGCAGAGATTACAGTCCACCAGGCCACCGAGAGGGCCATGGGAGAGAGCCTGGCCGGCCCGAGAGAGCGAGACACGGCCCGCCAGCCAGCTCTTGGGTAACTCCTGTGGGGTCCTGTGCCCCGTTCGATGGTGTTGGTGGGAGGTTTCCGTGGTCCAGGTTTTGTTTGGCATCGAACTCCCACGAATCTCTCTCTCGCTCTCTTTCCGTGTCCACTTCTCTCTCTCTCGCTCTCGCTCTGTTTCTCCATCTCTCTCTTCCTCTCTGTGACACGCTCTTCGAGCAGGATGCTGGTCTCGGTTGAATTTTATTATTATATAATTGATGAATGGGATGTGCCGTGCTCGAAAGGCACTGGTTCCCCAGGCGGACTTGACAGGACACTAAACGAAAGTCATCCCACAACACACACGCAAACACAGTCACTTAATCACTTCGTACAAACGGTCCTCTGGCAACGCGCAGACCATGATGTCACCGGTGGCCAGGATCCTGGCTTCCCGTTATTAGGATAGGGAGAAGGTTTGGACCAAAGCGGGGGGGGATCGATTACGCTACCTGGAGATCCGGTGCCGAGTTGGGCTCCAGATCGCACGCCGAAAGCCACGGATTTATCCGCGATAGTGCTCCCCGTCCGCCGCCTCCTCCACCACCTCCTCCACCTCCAGCTGCTCCTGCTGCCGTATTGTCTTCTCCAAATTTGCCCAACTTGCCACTCTCGATGGCACTGCTGCTGCTGCTGCTGCTGCTGGCGCTGCTGGCGCTGGTGCTGCTCTGTAGACCGGTGCCTCGCCGAGCCCCTGAAATAAACGCAAGCGCCATCACGACCAGCCCGGGTCCTGGCCGCATATTGACCTCGGGTTCGGCGGCGCTAGCATGGTGCAGGCCCGCTTGAGACGCACTTGCGACTCGTGACGACCTCGGGGCTCGGGCTCATGGCCCCATCATCTTCCTCCACCGTCCGTGCGCGAGCGTCCGTCCCGTTGCCGCTGTTGCTACTGCTGCTCCTGCCGTTGCGGCTGATGCTGCTGCCACTTCCTGTGGCCCGGGGGACGGGTCGCTTGGACGGTCGCTCTACTGCCGCGCCGCACACGGGACTGAGGGCCCGCACTGACGGCCCGCACTCACGCGGGCGACACACGCGCTACTGACACTGCACGGCACTACTGGAGACGACGGCTGCTGCGGGCGCTGCGCCGCTGGCTGCGGACATTGGTGCTGCTGCTGTGACTGCTGCTGCTGTTGCTGTTGCTGTTGTTGTTGGAACACTTTCACCATTGGCACTAGTAGCGATTGCGACACGAACGATTCTAGTGACTTGCTCTTCACCACCATCATCATCATCATCATCATCATCGCCAGCGACACGATCGGCACCATCGACTGCTGCGGTAACATCATCACATCACGGATCACGGGCACGGCCGGGAGCATCTTCGGGCCGGGAGGCACCCTACCCCCCCACCGTCTGACCACTTCCACTTCAGCACCGGGGACAGCAGCAGGCACTAGCAACCGGAGCGTGGCCCGCCTGCGGCCATCTTGCCATCAGCCGCGCTGCCAACAGTACGCCTCGCCGACATACGCACACACCGAACCCCACAACAGCACTATCCCGCCCACCGACGGGCCCCGTCCCCGCACGCCAGCCCAGGCCAGGCCAGGTAGGCTCACTTTCCGACCGACCCTGGAAACGCTGGACACGAAACACGGACACCGGACCGGATTTGGACACTCGCACTGACGCACACAGACAGGCACACAGACACACACACACACACTAGTAGGTGGCGGGGGAAGATCTGGGTAGAGGTGGGTGATACGCGAAGAACCGAACCGTGGGCCCACAATCACCGTGTCAGCACAGAGGAATCAGGAATCACCCGGGACCGGGACCGGGCCGGGGCTCGGAGAGACCGAGGATCCGAGGACCACCGAGAGTCCGAGTCGGGACAGGGTGCCAGGGTTTTTTCTTAGCCCCGCTCCCCGCCTGTTAACAGCACCCGTGCCGTGTCGCGGCTAGCTGCCTCCCCCGACCGCAACGGCAACGGCTGGTCGGACGGGCCGGACAATCGGCATTCGAGAACGCACCACTCTACTGGCACCACCACGGTAGTAGCAGCGAACGCAGCAGCATTTTTACGGAACGTGTTTCTGATTCTTCGGCTGCGACTAGTGCTGCTGCTGCTGCTGCTGCTTGCGCTGCTGCTGTTGCTGCTGCTGCTGCTGCGAGATGGCGCGACGAGCAAAGGGTTTGCGTGCGCAATCAATCGATAACATCACTCATGCGTACTGCGAGGTCACTGGATTGGTACGGAGAGCACGGCACAGCACACCGAAAAGGAGGAAAAGGAAAAAAAGGAACACAAAACATGGAGCGCTCGCTCTCGCTCTCTCTCTCTCTCTCTCTCTTCGCTACGCTCACGGCCACTCGGAAGTAGTACCCGAGCGCCACTAGTAGGCCGTAGTGGTAAAGGGATCGAACGGGCACTCGTGAGTGTCCCCCCCTCTAGGTTCGCCTTCGATTCGCTCGCCTACCCTGACCCACACAGACACGTGGGCTCAAGCTTTTCGCAGCCGTTTCGTCCCCGACTGAGCAACAAACTCACCGCGGAGCAGCTACTACTAGTCACTGCTGCTCCGGTATGGGTAGCATGTGTCTCTCCAATGTCCCGCAGTCGCTGCGATTGATTTCCAACTCTCTCACGCACACCGTCTCACGAAATCATATGTGAGGCTGCCTGAATGAACTTAGACGGCACTTAGTCATCCGTTCCTGTTTTTGCCTACCCTCCTCTGCGAAGGGGACTGCGGGCGAGTGTAAGGATCAGATTGGATGGCCACAATGAGGTCTTTGAGGTCTGCCCGCTATGCACGACCGGTGAACCGGGTGGGAAGTCGGTATCGGAGGTAGCCCCAGGCGCATAGCACGCTGTCAACGCTCTGTCACCGTGTATCCTGGTCCGGTGCGTGCTGTTTGTCTGCGTCTGAATGTCTGTGTGTTGGGGTCGTGTGCTCATATGTACGCTGAGTGTGTTGAGTGGGTGAGCCTGGGCCGTGCCAGCCAGCCAGGGGAACTCCTGGAAACGGTCCGCCCGACTGTATTGGTGGCCGCGTCTGGGAGTGTGCCCTAGTTGCGGTGATAGTGGTTGGCGAGGATGTGCGATTGAGATGATAAAGCGTGCGGCGATAACGATGATGGTGGCGATGATGATGATGATGATGGCAGGTGCAGAAGTTCGTCCACTATAGCCTCACTCTGCCCTAGTCCCGACCCCTGGCCCCTGGCCTCTCCCTAGGAGACTTCCGGGACGCAGCAAAATTTGGCATTAACGACTCGCTACCATTCACACGCCAACGAACCGGAAACCTATATCCTCGAGAGGTCGAGAGGTCTCTCCACCTCGCTGTACTCCGTCAAACGGCCCGAGTGCCAATTAGTATGCGAATGTGCTCACGGACACTAGAGTTTCGGGGCCGATGGGTCTTGGGGTGGCAAAACCATTCACTGGCTGGTTACTTAACAGCGAGAAGCGGAAAAAAAACCCAGCAAACTATGGGAGTCCTTCGGTGCGGGCACTAGTTCCCGTCCGAGTTCCGGACTCTGGAAAGCGACTTTCCCCGGAACTAGTGCGAATCGTGCGATTCCCGCACACGGCACACGTACACCCAACACCTACACAGTCACGCACACACCCACACACCTTGTCCTCCTCACAGCGACGGCTGTGGGTAGCGCTCGCGAAAACTTCTCGGAGGACCTAGCACGCGGAGGAAAACGCACTGCTGCTACCTGCTGACCTCGACGCTCACTCACTGGCCCAACTGTGGCGAACTGTGGCTTCGGTGGGCAACGATTTTTCCGAGTTCGCCCGTTCGTTCGCTTGTGTGGGTAGCGCACCGACTCTCGGAACGCTCTCCGCTCTCTGGTCGATCACCGATTGTGATTTGCTGTCAGTGGCCGAGCGCGAGCGAGAGTATCGCTCACTGGTGCTGGAAGTGCACAAGGTTGCCACTTTTCACGACCGCTCTCCCGACGAATGAGAGACCAGCACCACCACCGCGACACCGCACAGTTTCACGCTCATTCCGGTCACAACAGAGGCACTGCACCGAAAGTGGGACGAAAAAGCTTCGCCCACCCCGCGGCCTCCGTTCCGGCATGTCGGGCACTCCGGCACTCACTCGGTGGCCTTTTTCCGGTGTCCCTTACGCCACCGAATGGCAGGAGCCGGAACATCAAATTTAAATTCGCCGTTACTAGCCCCACCACATACAAAGCAACGGAATGGAACTTAATCAAAGGACCACTCAGTGTGCAATCAATAACGAGCCGCACTGATGATGTATACAAAGTATTAAATTCTCATTCAAACGGGGTCGTTCATGTCCTTTAATCCGTGTAATGGTGCCGAAGTGATGATTCACAGAACCCTGCGCTTGTCGGTTCCGATCGTAACGCCCCGATTTTAATGGGGGTTACTCAACAACCCGTCGATAGAATGAGCTACAGTTTGAAATTGAGCTACTGGTTGCGCCCACTCTGGGACTTTCTGGAACTTTTGAGCTTTCTTGCATACATGGCCCTCGGGCCTGCGTGCAAGTTACAGTATGTGACAAAAGTTAGTGTGACTTTGAAAAATTATTTCGATAAATCACCATCATATCTGATTAAAGTTATTAAAAATGAAAAAGAATGATTAAAAACTAACACAAACATCAACTGTTATTCAGTAGCTGCTTTTTGCTTTTTATCATGCTTACTTATCTCTTTTATTAACTTGAAATAAAATTTGAAAATATTCAATTATTTCTTTCGGAGTTTTCGGAGTTATTCCAACAAAATTAACCAAATTTGCGTTTAAAGTTTTGAGTCTTTTTTTCAATCTACCACTAATAATCATATAATATTTGAAATCAGAACAATGCGTTTGAAGTGTAGGATTTTGGGATGACTTTTTTCCTGACATTGCCATTCAATTATTCATATTAACATACAATCATGCATTGTTGTATAAAAAAATATTTAAAAATATTTATATTGGAGGAAATATAGATAGTTTGACCATTGAAAAAAGAGCCATACAAAGTGATTCGAATGATAAAAATTTTACTAAGTCAAACGAGACATTTAAAAAAACGTATCAAGGTCACGAACTAAATTGGTATTTTGGTCTCCGTTCGTTCCATTTAATACTTTGTACATCATCATTAGTTAATACAAATATTGTCATCCAGGATTTGGTAAAAATAAACTATTTGCAGCATCCTGTCCTGATGTGTATAAATATTTCCCACGATGAATGCATGTCTACTCAGCTGCAACCGTATCCATATTCACCGGTCGACATGTTGTCCAATCGCAGACCTCGAATACTGACTACACCCGGATATCAACCCCCACCCAAACCCAGTTCCTCACTGGGCATGCGCACTTCCTGGAGTACCTTCACCGGATTGGGCGTCGTGGAGTTGCCGGAGCCCCATCCTGTTTGCTGCAGGACGCCCGAAACCACATCCGATTGAAGGTTGTAAATATTTTCAAAATGGTTGATTGCACATATTCTGCGACAAATAATTTTTAAATGGTCGATTCCATAGCACGATGTGTTTACGCTTTCGTTGAAACTTAGCTCTGCAACTAATACTTCTCGCTGTTTGTTATGCTCAACAATCTAAACGAAAATAGAAACCATTAGAAAATGATGTTTTCCACTAGAAAAAGTTGATGCATGAAATAAACATAATACGTCAACAACACCACAAATCGAAAAACGCGAAACGTGCCAAAATACTTGAAATTGCCGCTTCCTATTGAGTGAGAATGCGGAGGAATGTGAGCTTCGAAGGATACACAATTTAACGATGGGAGTTTGCGGTTCACCGGATGATGAATGATACCGAAGCATTTTTGAACATGGTGCTACACGCAACAATGAAAGTGTTCACGGTTCGATATTTTTAGCGACACGCGTCCGCAGCCCGAAGATAACAACAATCAGCTAGCTCGGTTGCCGTAATAGATAAATATAGTTTCATAATAATTGAAAGGAAAGTTCGAAGCATACCGTCGCGAATGCCACGCTATGTTGCCCTCCAAAACTATGTTGCCCCGGGAAGCCGCTCCGATTAGCCGTGCATCGAGAATCTTGCAGCGCAATTTTCGGTGACCTCCACAGACACACACAGCATCGACGGATGTTCCTTCTCGGCTTGATCGTTTCGTTGTGTTCTCGGTTCACGGTAACCTGTTTGGCACGTTCTGAACCTCGTGCGATGACGATGTTGCAATCGGCGGGGGATCCGCGGGCGAACTCATCGGGAGCTGGGGCTGTTTGAAAAGTGAAACAACCGAACAACGATCAACCAGGGCGCCACTTCGAGCGATCAAGTAATGCTTCGGAGCAGTTACTAAAACATGGCTCGGGCACGACTGGACAGTGGCTCAGCATGCTGCCACCCCTAAGCCGTTTTATGTGGCCATCCCAAATGCATCCCTAATCTCCTAATCCATATGCTGCTAGCAGCGATCGTCGAACCAACCGATGAGTTTCTGTGGGTTCCTGATGCTGATCCCCTCTCTCTCTCCCTGTCGGATGGTCGCACTCGCTCTGGCCATCGATCCTAACAAATCTAAAACTATGAAATAGGATTGTGCAACAAATGGTTCCAAGTGTGAATTTGGTCCCCATAATTATGATATTTAGGCAACATTACCTTGTTTTGACATCAGGCAAATTTCATGACGAAAAAAATAATTTTAGTTTGCAACAATAGGTTAAAAGACACAGTACGGCAACGTGGCTCCTGGACACAGAGCAGAATTGGTTCAAAATACAATCAAAGCAGTTGACCGGACACGCATTGCCTGTGCATTCCTATGCATTACTAATTCCTATGAGGAAGTCGAAAATTGGATGACCAACTGATTTGCTTCAGTTCTTTCGGTGTGGCATCCTCGAATTAGCACAGAAATGGGAGAAATGTATATCTAGCGATGGGAAACAATTTGATTGAAATCGAGTTTGTCATTCCAATGCAATAAACATGTGACTTTTTTTTTAAGTCCGGGGGTTCAACTTTTAGACATTGTAGATACCTGTTGCGCTTTTGGATGCGCAAGTCGCGCGAGAGCGTGCGCAGGGCGCTCGAGAGAGCGCCGCGGGTAACTCACGGGCAGGCGGTCAGAGCCCGGGAACGCAGAGCAAACGAGAGAGGAGAGAGCGCAGAAAAACGGAGCCCGGGAACGCAGCGAAAAGAAAAGTTCAGGGAAAGGCGAAAAGAGGGGTTGTTTTTCAAAAATTTCCAACGAGGACGGTTGCGCGTTTCGTTCGCTGCGTATTTTTCGGGCAAGTTGATCAAGTCGCCAGTCGCGGTTTGTGGTCTGTGCAGCGTTATAGAATTGAGAATTCGTAGCCGGCACTGGAAGAGGCCGCAAAGCAAGTGTTTTGTGATTGGAACAGTTTTATGTGAACAGTTTATGAACGGGAAAGTGAAGCCGATACAAGGCGATAAGACGTACTAGAAGATTAGTGTACAAGTCGGAGCGATGGGCGAGTGTGCTTTGGATCGCATGCTGTGGAGTCGTTGTCGTAGTCCTTAACGTAGTTCCGGTGGCTTCACGACTCACAGAGAGCGGATGGAACGTTGAGGGACCGATGACTAGATCCTTCGTAAAATGAGACAAATTGTTGACTAGTTCGTGTGCGGAGATGCCTTCAGGGATCTTGAAGGATCACTCATCAAGTGCAGACCTACTGTGACGATCCTGGCCCAGTGATAGTGCGGTCCGATTTTCGTGTACCCCCTCCCGCGCTCGCATGTCCCACATTACGTCACAAGCCCGTCCCGCCGAGTCCGTGGTTTTCAAAGAAATTTTCAGTTGAATCTAAAAATAAAAATCAGCAAACATTTTTGTTCATCCCCTACGCCGGTGTGGCGGTGCGGCCGTTGTGACGGACCCGTGAGGCGGGATACGCGGACCTCGCCCCGTCGCCACAGCCAGAGGACGAGTTTTCCTTCGGTTTTCTTCTGTGTTCTTCAAACTGTTTCGTTGTAGTTTGTTCTTTTCCTAAGCGTTCCTGGCTGTCCCTGTCTCCGATAACTTTCCTCTACTTCGAGCAGTTCGAGTTAGTTCGATGATTTTGTGGGAAATCAAAAAACATAGAATGCGAAAACATCGAAAACAATTTCAAGCGCCCAAAACCAATCGAAGGATCCTATGCATTTGGTGACGTGCCCGTTCCGTGTACCAGAGTTTAGGTTTTCCGGTGGGATCGCCTGCGAAGGATACGCGTTGTTCGAGGACATCACAAAGCCCACTAATCAGTTCAATCTCTCCGCAGTATAGAGTTTCAACAGGCGCACCCCATCCGCAAAGGAGCAGATTTTGCGGTTTGCGTAACCAAGTGGGCGTGTGTGAGTTTTCTCTAAAGTGTGTGTGGCTGATATTTACCGTGTGGGTGTCGTGACCGAAGGCAAAAGAAAAATAGTGTCTGTGGGTTGATAAAAAGGAAGCAATAAATCGAAACCGAAATCCAAAACAGTGACCTCAAGTGCGTAATCAACTCGCATCCACACGGCACGCAGGAAGCTCTTCCGCCACTGAGGAGCGTGTTCCGTCGCCTCCGGTCCGATTTTTCTCGGTGTCCTCTCACACCACTCCAACGCAAAGGTGAGTGTTTCGGGAAGGTGTGAACAGGGCAAAGGCCGCGTCGTCTGATGGCGCGGCAACACGCAACCGATGGGCGGGAAAAAGGAATCAAAACAGGCAGCAGGATCCGGATGCGCCGGGCGGTGGGCGGCGAAGTAGAAGTATCGCGAACGGCGGCGAAGGACCACGACGACGACGACGACGACGACGGCGATACGACCGGAGACCGGGGAACTAAAAATACGACTATCGGCTCGGCGGCGCGCCACGGACCTGCTGCTGCTGCTCGTTTTGCATGCAAAATCGGCTTTATCGCGGGCAAAAAAGAGAACCGATTTAATTTTTTTCTCCCCCGGAGCCAAGGGGACGAGAACGCCCCGGCACGCAAGCTGCGCGCACGCCGAGAGTCTGCGGAAGTTGGAGTTGAATAAACTGCTCGACGCTCGGGCTCGATGCTATGCGCCTGCACCGGGGGCCTGGGCGAAGGCTTATCCGGCCGCCGCCGGGTTCGGGTTCTTCCTGGTCCAGCGGTTGTCACGAAGCACGATGGAAGCGCCAAATTTATGGCCCAAACCGGAGGGTCAAAGCGAGGCTACTTTGCATATCGTACCTGTTTCGGCGAGGCCATCCCATCTGCCATCGATTGGTTCTCGTGCTCTTTTTTTCTGCTAAACGTTGCCTTCCTTTCCGGTGCCCACCACCACCGTTCTTCACCGCGCGCAAAAGGCCAGCATTCCTTGGGCTAAAAAGCGCGAAACTCGCGGCGCAGCGTGCGCACGCGTATATGCTGCGTACGATCATCCTCCCGCGGAGAGCGAGACGGAACACCGAGCGACAGAACCAGTTTAATGAGTTCGCAAACCACCGACTGTGGCTGTGGCCACACTACAACGCAGCTCCGCTAGGTGTCTTGGGGCCGTTAAAAATTAAATATACGTCCGCGCGTACGACGCGCTCCTTTTCGCGCCGAGCGCAATGAAAAGCGAAAACCCTCAACCCGACCCGACCGCCGGCACGGCGAGTGTCACAGGGAGCTGCGCGTCCCTCCGCGGATCCTCGGGAGGGATAACAACAAGACCAGAGACCAGAGAGCAAAAAAAAAGCGGGCGGCAAATAAGAACACCAATTGCTTCTTTTCTGAACGCATCGAGCGTATATTTAGCCGCACCGCCGCGGAATGGCCTCCGATGGCGCACGTTGCTAATTCGTGCGGGGAAGGGGCGGGCAGTGGGACGCGCAGCTGTTCAAACACCCACGGTTCAGGACAGTGGCAGCGGCCGAGATCGTTCGCATCGCCCCCGGAGGCGAATTCCTGAAAAGTGAAGTACAGGCAAACAAGTGTCCGACTCCGGATCTCCGACAACCGAGAAGGGCTTTCCCCATCGATTGGCGTCCAAATGCGTCACCTGTTGCATGGCAACATTTCGTCCATGCTGGACACAGCATCGCAGACTTCTGCGGCCAAAGCGTAGCTTCAATTAGCAGATCGTCAAAAGTTGTTGTGACGGCTTCCCGATGACGATCGTTGGAATTAGCGAAAAAAACGCTGCAAAAAGGACGCAAAATGGCTGCACTCCAGACCGGCAACACCGCGGGATCGGCGATCGCCGGATCCGGTTTTATTCGGGCCCCAGTTGAAGGTCGACCCACCGCCAAACCACCCCACGCGCCGCATTCCTAGGCGCCGTCCGTTTCAGCGCGAAGGAATTTCAAGTTCGCCGGCTGCCCGTGTGCCGTAATTTGCGCCAATTCGGTTCACGATTCCTCTGTGGAGTTTGCGAAGAATTGGGATGCTACCGGCGATGGGCGCCGACCGTTTGAGGTCCTTCAAACTACAAAAGCCAGCGAGCGAGCCTTTCGGCGAGGGTTCGCAGGGTGTCCCCCGGTAACGTAAAAATAGGTCTCGCGATCTTGATCCCATTCCGAACCGACCCGACGGGCCCGAGAGGGCTCGATTAACTGCGATTACCCCATGCGTTCTATTTTGGCCACGTGACAAGGTCACACGTGCTGGGGCTTGGGCGTGCTACAAGCATTGTTGCGTTGGCGCGACGAAAGAATGGTCACCCGACATCCTTGAGCAGGTTCGGGTCTTGAGGTTTTACCCTCAAATTACTCTCATGAAACAGGACGAGAAATCTAACGTCAGAAGGACAACTTTCTTGCCCGGTCATTGGAGGACGTGTGTTGACATATTCCTAAGCGATATGGGATCATCATCTACGTTGACCGAAATCGGTTGTTGGCAGTCTTTGAGCCTCAAAAACATTTCAGTACTTCGGCCAAATGGAGCCTTTAAAATGTGTTCCAACAACGCCTGTCTCTTTCAATCAAAGTCCAAGCAAGAACTCTGTAAATTTCGTGAACCGGACTATTTAGTGGTGAATTTGGAACACTGTAGCTCAATTAAATCACAGCTTTATACACTCAAATAGCAACGCTTTCCCCAAAAATACCGAAACCCTGCGGATGACCGACTACTGGCACTAGCCGCACTACTTATTCACCCACCTGTTACTGGCTACAAATCATTCACACATAGACCCGAGCGCCCTTTTTCCTGACCTACAAAAATCGGTGGGCCGCACGCCCGGTGGGCGTGAGAACCCGGCCGCCTTCTTGGCTGTGGTCCGCCATCGATCATGTTTGGGAAAATGCGTCGCCAGCGGGGCGCTTCGGTAGCCAAACAGTAACCCTAACCTATTTCGCGCCGAAATGTTGTAACGGCCCCGATGTTGGTGAAGGTAAGCATTATTTATAATTCCGTATGCGCCGTACCCCCGGGGGCCCCTCTTCTGGGCCCCCGAATCGGTGTTTTAAAAATATGCTCGAAGAAAAACCGAAGATCGTTTTTCTCCAATTTTTTCTCAAGTGTGGCCTCAAGATCTCTCGCGCGGACGCGCGGTGGGATCCGCCGCATGCGCACAGCACGCAGCTAGGACACGTTGTGATGGCATGTGGTTCCGAGGTCACAGACACACAGCCATTCGGTGGTGAAAACCCTTTGCACTCGTTCCGCCCAAGGCGGATTGCTGGTTGGGCCACTCCGGCGAGAGTTCCTGGCGGGTGCGTCAGCTCACGATGGGGCGATTCGGATGAGTATTTTTAGCCCCAAATCTTGAACGAACAGCAACAGGGCCCCGGTAGGCCGTAGTCGCGCATTTAGCGCCGCTTTCCTCGATTTCATTCGAGGGGTTTTCACTCAATTTCATCTGCTTTCGGTTTCGGCAACCCGCTAGCGACGAAGGAGCAACGGTCCGGCACCCGATTGTGTCTTCGTTTCGGTTACAAAACTTTCCGCGGAAGTCGAAGTGTTGTTGGAAGATTGCAATAAAAAAGGGTAAACTATTTAACCAGAAACGGGCCGAATAGGGAAAACCGGGTGGCCAGGCCGGTAACCGAAAGTGCGCAAACAACACGCAACAGTAAACGTGACGGCCCCAGATGACTGCTGCTTCTTGAAGGGCCAACCGACGTGAGCTCAGTCGACGTGACATTAATGTGTCCAGCCCCGACATCCGATAAGATAGAGGCGATAACACATACTGCTGGCCAAACAGCTTTCTTCGGAGAAGCCCGACTTTGGTTCCCATTTGGCCAAGGTGGTAAATAAATGCGACGCGTCTATCAAACGGACAGTTACCTAGATTCTCAGTGCCCTCGAATCCGCGGCTTCACACGCTGTTTTATCCCACACGATAAGTATCCGCTTCGTAGTAGATCTTCACGTGGAGACCGATTTATCTGGAGTCATGCTCGTGATAGGCTTCTTATTCATTGTTGAATGCCTATCCTAAAAAAAATTTCCCCAATTTACTTGTGAAGCCAGAAGCATCTTTCCTTTCGTGCTCGAGGTTTGTTGATTCTAGTTTAAATCAGTTTAAATGATTTGTCTACTTCATCTTAGTCACTGAAAGTTTCATTACCGCTAACTTTGGCTTTTCTCCGAATAAGCAAAAATGGACACCATCTTACGCCACGAAATCGATTCGACCTGTCGGTTCCAAGCATTCGACCATTCACAAGGCACAAGCAGCCACAGTAAGCTAGCACGTTATCAGCACAACAAGTAACACCTTCCCAGATATCGTAATCGAATTACCAAATACGTGATAAAAATGTCGTATCATTCGATTAACGTGATTCGGGTGCTTGAGTCGCCAATTGAGACGTAAAAACCCTGTCGCGCGATGACTCACGCGAATGTAAAAAGTCGCCAAGTCTAACGTTTCCATTTCCATTTGTTTCTCGTTGCAGCATTTCGTTCAGCCCTAAACATTTGAGGTAGGTTCAGTGAAGTAATTAATTTTGACGGCCATCCGGATCCAATCTGGGAGCTCCATGCTTTTGCAAAATTGTCATCCAACACATCCTGTGATGGGTCCGTTAAACGACACGAAGCTGTCAGCAGCAGCTGCCCATGACGCATCGTTTGAGACGCCAGGCGAACATGCAAACGAAATTAATTTGACTTGCCCCAAACACGACCACAAGATCAGCGACTGCAACTCTGTATGCGCTGGATGGCTTGTTACCGTGCCCCCCCGAGTTATGTTGAGCTCTGGGCCCAGCGAACGTGTTGACTCAGCCGCCGGTCGGTCGGGCGACCTTCTCCAACACAAATCCTGTGTCGGACGCGAGTAATCTGTTTTGACTGCGAACAGAGTACCAGCAGGGCAGATGCGACTGCTACTGCTGCCGGTCGCCAGCATTAGGTGCCCTTCGAAGCGGAAGCGAAACTAGGCCACATCAAGTGAGTGAGTCGGGTTTTCGGATGCTGGCGTGTTGCAACCCGCGTCGGGGGCCGCTTGTTGATTCAACTAAATATCAATCGGTTCGGTGGCAGGTAATGAGCAGGAGATCTTCTCGAACCGATGGAAATGGGCCGTCTCGGAACGGAAACGTTACGTAACGCGTCGTGTTAACTCTTTTCCCGCTTTGCGTCACGCTGACGTACGTAGCGTCGCACACGTCACCCCACACCGGGCGTTGGTCAAACACGAAGAGGACACCCCGGTTTCCCCGGTTCCGGATGTGGTCGTGGAGGAGAAGGTCTCAGTGATTGATGAGTGTGCCCGTCCAAACCCGTTCTTCGCGTGACGTGATGAAGAGATCGCCGGGACTTTCACTTTTGCATCACACGTTGCTATCTGACGACCTTGAACTCCTCGATCGCGACTGGGTTCCGCGGTTGTGCCTAGATTGATCCAACCACTCTAGTGTCATCCAGTGGACCAGAGAATCCAATTACAGTAGCCCCCGGTGGACGCGTCGCTCAGAAAGACGCTAATTGAACTCGAACTCGAAAATAGATTTCCTCGCGCGTTGCGGACCGTTTACATAATCGGTTCGAGGAGTCGGGCGATTGAAAACAACACGGGGAAATCCAGAAAACCTGATGCAATCCGGGATCCGGGAAAAAAAGCCGGCCCCGAATTTATGTGGCAAGCGTCGTCCGAAACCCGTTCGTCCTGTGGCCGAAGTGGCGGTCGGCGAGGTGGAAAGCGAAAGTGGATTAGCGAAACCGGTGCCGGGCCGTGGATTGTAAAATTAGAACAGTGGGCCCCCGAGGGCACCCATTTTCGTGTCGATCTTCGCCGTCTTGCCGTGGTTGGCAGAAGGCAGACTTTTTCCCTGTTGTTTTGAGGATGGACCAGATGCTCGGACCAAGGGCTTAGAGTGGTGCCAAATTGCGCACGATGGATTAAATTACGGTCGGGAAAAACAAATGCACAGTGTTAGCGAACCGTGGCGAGAGTTACAGGATTAGATGGAGCTTTGTTGCAATGGAGGAAAGGATGTATTTTTGGACCGCAATTTGAATCAATGCCAGCTTGAACGAGGTTAATTTAAGGTTCATAGGTTGATTCATCTTATTTTATTAAAGGTACCTTCCCTTGTTTTAAACAAGCGAAGCACACTGAATGACCTCCCAAATACGACGCAACGATCAACAAAAGTGTGTTAAATCAACGATCGAAGTAAATTACCGCGTGCCAAGTTATGTTCTGTCCCGTGACTACCGCCCGTGGCCCACGGGAGGAACGTGGGATGTTTGCGCTTTCCAAAATGAAGCTCATTTTTCGTCCGCCTTTATTTCTGTTTTCGAACCCAATTCTTCCGCCTCAATCGGCGGTCCCACTTCACCGTCGGTTCCGGTCCGGTCCCGGCGCGGGTCGGTGAAATGGGGAATGGGTGGAAAAAAATCCAATCCGCTGTGGAACTGACATTTATTTATGCGCGCGACCCAGGACTGGATTACTCTCCTGTTCGCTCGGCGAACTCGACAGAAAAAAGGTCACATTCCACCGGATTGCACCGAAATCCCACCGACCGCGCGAAATCGGACCGAAAATTAAACAAATAATTCGCCCGTCTGGTGCGCGTCCGAAGTTAATTCCGAGGCAGTTCCGGCGATTCCGGCGATTCCGGCGTCTGTCCGGCGGGAGGGCTGAACGGAAGATCACGAAGCTGTGGGTTAA
Source organism: Anopheles bellator (assembly GCF_943735745.2). Classification (NCBI taxonomy): domain Eukaryota; kingdom Metazoa; phylum Arthropoda; class Insecta; order Diptera; family Culicidae; genus Anopheles; species Anopheles bellator. The sequence goes on along the minus strand of NC_071285.1, from coordinate 52,623,953 downwards.
GGTGAAAAAACCGAAAAAATCACGTTCGTCTTGGTTGCTGACCTCCCGGGATCCTCTCCCGGCGGCGGGGACTGGTGATCGTGTGCCGTTGAATCGGTGCACCGTCGGCGGAAACGATGCAGCCAGACGATGCATCTCCGCGTGAGCGCGTCTTCGGGTTTCGTCGATCAATGCGCAATCCGGGACGCAGCTGGACGCCGTCACCGGGGTCAGTAATTATGTTAAACAATGCGACTTAGTACGTGCCAGAAGCCTGATGTCAGCGTCACCCTTGGGCCAGGACGAAAGGACTACTTGGCCTCCTCCGGGCGACTCCCCATGTGGAAAATGCAAATGGCCGGCTGACGAAAGCTGATCGCGTGAACACGGGGTCGCAACGCACGTCTGTCGCGTGAGAAGCTCGAGTTTTGCCCCGCCATCAGGGTCCCCCGAACCGGAACGACAAAAGCGATGCAATTAAGCGAAGGACGGATGATTTACAACCCGGATGAAGGACCAGAAGGCCCTCCTGGCGGGTGGTGGCGGTGGCTGGCGAACGATCCGAAGGCACGCAACGGCACCACGGTGACCTACGAAATTTCTCTTTTGCAGTCACGGCCCTTTTCTTCGGCACGGCCAAGTTGAAGAACCGAGGTTTTCGCTTCTCCTTCGTAGGTTGTCCAATCAGGAGTCACGTTCGGGATGTTGCGAATCCGATCAAGCAGATGAGACCCCGATTCTTGAAGGGCCAAAGGCCAAAGGCCGTTCTTATTTGGGTTTTAATCGATAACATGTTTAAGAATCCAGCAAATATCGCAAAATGGCCTCACCAGCATTTTTGGTTTGTTGCCCGAAATTACTTTGCGCACTAATCGAACGATGACTCTCCGGGCGTGGCCAATCGGTCCTTGCGCGCTGCACACGACGATCATCGTCCGCCGTCCCGATGGGCCAGATCCGCTTCCGTTCGCCAAAACACCAAACGGATGATCTATTTTCGTGCTTGTTGCAGAATAAATAAACCCGAAGCGAAATTTGCACGCCCACATGGCTTGAGTCACACGACCCTCACCGTGGCAACATGGTTAACGGCCAACAAAAAAAAACAAAATGGCAACCGATCGCATGTCATGTGCTTTAAATCATCGGAGCAACAACGGATGGAATTTCGTGTCAATCACTAGCCCTGAAGAGGTGCACTTCGAGGTCAACAGATCAGCGTGTATCAAATTTTAGATTTTAGTTTAACCGAGCTGTGTTCAGTAAAATCATTGAGATCGTAGAGTGATCCTCTCGGGAAGCGCCCCAACGCCTGACTCTCGGCAACATCGGGTTTGGAAAAGACACCACACAAAACACGGTGTCCAATTACGCGTGGTACACGATTCTGCGTGGCCAGGGACTCCGGGAACTCATCCCATCAACAACATGCTTAGCATAAAAAGTGTGCAACACTTTGCGAACCGGCCGGCCACCAACCGACCGACCGACCGAGGTTTGAGTAATGTTTAAAAATAGGTCACCGAAAGGCGCTAGGGAAGGCGCACTCCGAGATCGAGAAAGTGATGCTACTAAGTAGCGGACGGCGCAGGACGACGGCCGTCTTCTCTCTCGGTGGGTTGGTGGTCCGCAGGTGGTCGCCACGAACCGTCTCGAAAGGTGCGTCTGTCGACGGGTGAATTCAATGTCAATGTTAGAAGAGCCGTGCGCCTTCGAAGAGTGGGCCGGTAGACACGTCGCCGTCAGACGGTGAGTGCATCTCCGGCACAGAGATGGATAATTGCTGAGGCCACGGTGACGGCGTTAATCTCTCAAAAGCCACACTCTGACTGCCTCCGTCGACGTGCACTGTCTCCGCGATTATCTTCCATGCACTTTTTACGCTAACAATAATAAAAAGAGTGCTCCCTCCAACGGCACTGGCTCAGACTTCCACGGCGCGCACGCAAAGAGGCACTTCGAGCGGGACTTGTTTTAAAAATAACCTCTCGAGTTTCGCGCCGGTAGCGACGTTTCGTTTGAAAAAATATCATAAATAAATCGAACACGTAGAGCCGTGAGAGGCAGACCCCAAAGGGTGGGTGACACATACTGCGGGGAGGTTATTTTTTGTAACGCGCCACGGATCGTGGCGAGGTGATTGCATCGCGCTGCATTCGCGCCCCGCAAACACCGGTGCACCGGTTCGGCGTAAATCAGTCACACCCGAGGGAACCGGCCGCCCAGAGGCCGCAGAGAGAAGGCCGTCCGAGAAGGCAAGGAGCGATGCATTTCATTTGCTAATGAATCATCAAACCGCCTTCGGGCCGCCGTGCCGAAGGGCGGCATTCTCCGGTTATGCTCCGTGGCCACACGGCCCGGCACGGCATCGGGGATGGGTGCATAAATTTGCTGCACTAATGAGCTTCGCTCGGGATGCTTCCCGGCCGAAGATGGGTTTGCGACTGTTTATGGGAAGTTAACTGGTGCATGTGGCCGCGGTCCACGGAATGGGTTCCAAATTAGTTCAATAGCAGCGCTGGTGATTTTTAATTCCATTTAATAGACCGTTGCTAGCAGATGAGTTAGATCGATGCAGGCGCAACCGACCATGCACTTCAACCATGCTAAGAATTTTTTCGGGTAAAATATTGCTGGCTTAATCAATATTTATAGAACTAAACAACAGACCGAAATAACTGAGATAAGAACCTTATTTTTCAATTTCCAAAGTTAATTGCCTCTTGATTGCACGAAAATTTTTGTCGGATGAGCGCAATTTTTGGATCAGGTTTCAAGAAGAAATCACGTTTGGCTAGATCTGCTAATTAAGGCGGATGATCAATTCATCCGCAATTCAAACATGTGACTTTATGACGCTGGTTGCCGGGTGTTATTTGGCGATGTTTTGGCGATGTTTTGGCCGGTACACGATTTGGTTTAATGAAAACACTGACATCAACTCGCTCAAACGATTATTTCACAGCAATTTCCCTATCTTATTCCCTCGTATCTTAACGATCCAAAGGGATCCTTATTGTAGAATGAAGGATTGCCCACTTACATCGCCTTATGCTGCAGTGTTAATGGGAACCATCAAGCGCACAGTGAAATTATCATAAAAATGAAATTAAATGCTTTCGTCCCTGCTAAACGTTGGCGAGATTTGCGTTCGCACTTGCCCGATCTCCCGTTTGCGCACACTGTCGCGATCTCACCATAAATCATCACCTCCAGCGGAGGATGGTGTTGCGAGACTGGCAGCTAAATGGGTGTCATCTGACCGACACTCTGCTACATAAATACTCCGGCCAGCTTTTGGCGGCCAACTGGCGATCCAGCGTGTCAACGGAATCGTCATCCTCCTCGCCTCGGCGACACCTTGAGACTCGCCTCAAAGTTCAGTGCTCCCAGCACGGCGACGGCGGCGGCAGTTGTTCCTGGACCAGGGGGCACACCGTAATCGATGTGAAATCTCACGATCGGAAGAACTTAGCAGCAGCTTTCCGGTACGGCGGCCGTCCGCCATTGTGTCCGCCCGCGTCCTGGGCTCACAGGAAGCTCGTGTTCGCTCGTATTCCGCTCGCGCCCAATCTGATAGCCGCACCGCGCCGAGCGTAACGAACTCCGCGAAGCGAAGATGCCAGCACCGGGTGGACAAGGGTCCCACGGAAGGGTGACGCGCTAGAACGCTCGATAAATGATGTTAATTTCTTTTCCACCGACCAGCCCGACTAACAGCGATTTAAACATTCGTTCGGTGCACAGTCACTACTCGGCACAGGGCAGTGCTCATTGCGCTGCGCTTGCGGGCTAAATAATTGTTGGCTCCACATCCTGGCGTCTTCGTCGTTGCTGCTGCCCGAGCCGACCCAAGCCTGCACCGGGCAATCGGTTTGGCTCGATCTCTTGACGCGGACCGTCCCGTCAGTCGTCGGGGGCTGCCGCCGACGACGGGATTCTTGGCAGGTCGCCCCCTTGGCAGACGACGAAGGCACGTGGAAGGTACTCTGCGAAGGGCCTTGGCAATGGTTCTCGTCCGAGAACCCGTAGAGCTAGCGTTTTGCAGGGGTTCTAGAATGGATTCAACTAATTTTGATGCAACTAATTCAACTAATAAAAATAGAGTAGTTGAAGATAGCAAGGAAAAAGTTAATATTAAAATACCAACAACGGTTCAATTTAATGTGAGCTATTGGTTTTATTTTCCTTTTGCTCTTATTTCTCAAAGCATAGCTTATGTCTTCAGCAAGAATGCGAAAATTGAAACAAGGCTTTCTTTAGGCGTTTCACCATTGGACACCATCTCCACCATTTGCTTCACTTGTCACGGAACCACGGGCTCTGCTCTCCGCTCAACTGTCCGTAATTATTTGCGATGTAAAATTCCCACACAAACCACGCACTAGTGAAGTGCCGGGAAAACTGCACCGTTTGGTGCACGTGAAACCGACCAGAAACCGAGCAGAAACGTGTCGGTGGGAAATCCGGTGCGTTTTGGAGCCATTCCGACGATCGCATGGCTGGCTGGCTGGCCGGCCGTGGAAGATGTTATTTTCTTTTCCACTTTCCTAGGTGCTGCGTGTGTTGTGCGCACATTGGGGGTCGCTCCGGTGTTCCGGTGATGGGTGATGTTGTTTCTGTGTTTTTTGCAGCCCTGGTGTTTTGTGTTTTCTACGCCAACGTGCCATTCCAAAAGGCGCAAGAATGCTGACGCTGCCGAAGAAGACCCCAAAACGGCTGCGGCTGGCTTAGCTTTCCCCCCCCCAGTAAATGGCCCCTCAAGGCGCCAGAAGGTTCACCCCGAGGGTCTCCACTTAGCCGCCGCGCTTTTGGAATGCGCTGGCCGTTTCAGTTTTCATTCGCCCCAGACAGTTATGCTGTCATTGAATGCCACCGTTTTTTTTTTTTGCCGCGATCAATACGAATTACTCAACGTTTGGAAGACGGACGTTTTTTTTTGGGTGGGAATTAAAAGGCCCGAGCAAACGACGCTGTTTGCTAATGGCCGTTGACATGATGCAAATAAAAGTGAAAACACTTCAACTCCGCACACGCAGACGCACCCGCGGTTGAGTCACGGTTTGTCGGAGGTTTGGGGCCATTTCGTCACTGTGTTTGCAGTCGCTGAAACGGCCTCAAACTACGGAAGAAAGGATCTCACTTGACGGACCGATAAACCGCGTGGTCGGGCTGGAGAGTCATTATGATGTCATGCCGGGTGTCCAGTTCCGTTCGGATCGCGACACAAAGGCGTTCCTTGTTAGTGTCGATGAAATATGATCGAGAGCGAGTGAGGATGACCAGCGAGTTAATTTAGCTGCAGCGAACGGGCAAACGGGTTGGAAGTGATTAAAGATGATCGCAAAGTGCGGGGTCTTTAGGGTCGTGTTTGCATACGGAAAGGCACAAGCACAAGCAGCATTACAATAGGCGACACTTTTGTGTGCGATGAACAACAACAACGAAATGGCACACGCAAGTTGTCTGGAGCGAACAAAGAAAGATAAGAAGCAGCCGAAGCCAATATCTTTACAATATAAAAACAAGGCATGGGCTACACAAAGATTCATGTTTTATTGTTTACTCACTGTTTCGCAGTGACTAATGAACATTCATTCAGCGTTCGTGGCAATGGGAATGGCAATCACTAGGAATTTAGGGCAAAGCTGCTAGGCATCCTGAAAAAGGCACAGCGCAGAACTGTGATACTTTGAGTTCGCCTTTTGATGGGTGGAAGTGGTGCAATGGACTCCCAATGTCCACAAGGCTCAAGGCAAGATGATAACTCTAGGAAAACAGAGCTGATTTTTAAGTTCAGTTCCGAAAACTGACATCCCAAGGTGTTGATGGTTTCAAAAATCAACGAGTTTAAGTTGATCACTTCAGGCTTGCGTGAGTCTCTGCGACTATTACAAGGTTATTAAATTTCTAGTTTCGAAACAGAACTTTAACCGAACGCATGTAATATTAAGTTTTCTGTGAAATATTCCTTTTATCATATAGTAGATCGTAAACCGCTCGTTTCATGTGGCTCACTGCTCCGTCTTGGTGAAATATCTTGTCTTCAATTGCAGGCCAAAAACATTTTTTATCATCTGGCGCTATGGCTCGCAATTGACGATATTAGTCCTTCCTTCCGAAAAAATAGAGTCCTAAGACGCCACCAGCCCGTAATAATGATTTAGGGTTTTTCAGTGACGCTAAAATTCATCCGCTGAAATGGCAGATAAGTAACTAAAACTTTGATGTTTTAGTTGGCAGCTACAGTCAAAAACTGAAAAGTGCCTGCCTCGTAATTTCGATTTCGACAAAATGGATAAACCTGTTTCCTCATTACCAATTGTCATTCAATGAACGGCTATAAGGGTGAACGTGTCCTTAATCTTCAGGCAAGACCGTATAGTCTGAAATGAATTAAGTTGCCTTTTGATGCTAAATTTGTTTACAAATTCCGGAATCAGAATGTTGCCCAGCCTAAACGACACGATGTGGTTACAAATTCATTCCATAGCCATTACCGATCGTCATCAATTATCGCCTCCCACAAGCCTTCCACCTCACGCCACGCCAGCCAACTGACAGCAGCCTTCCCTTCCGCTGACCTCGACCCTCTAATAGAAATCCATCTCCCAAACGAAAGATCGATAATGGGGAACCCATCTTCAAAGATTCCGCGCCGCATAATTGGCGCACCGAGTGCTTTCACGCGGCCTTAATTCACATAAAATGTAACCCACTGGAGGACAACATTCCAGTGGAGTTATTAATTTGCCCCGCGTCAACCCCGGGCATCAGTCAGCTTGAGCTTGACAAACACTAAACGCCCGGGCCCGGTCCCTGGCCCGAACACTATTGAAACTCACCATTAATCACGCAAGGATGACGCCCGTCGGACGCGCGTTGAAGTCTCCGTGGAGTGGCCGGTGGGTGTGTAGAAATTTGCATCCCGCGACCCCTTATTGACTGGCGGCGACAATCTTCCCATTACTCTCTGTCAAGTGCGCCCTCTCGGGCGCAATTTTCCCCACTCCGAGCCGGCGCTTTCCACGGCGCACGATGAAACGGCCCTTTTGGCGGACCTCGGCCTATCGGAGCCCGGCGATCGGGTTGAAAAGCGATCAATCAATGGACACCCGAAGGGGTGGGGGGTGGTGCTTCAATCGGCGGACGAGACGGCTTCAGGATCACTCCTCCTGGGTGCGCCGGAGAGCGAAAGTTTTCGCATTCCAGCCGGAACGATAGTGCTCCAAATCGCTCGGGGTTGTCCTCTGAGACTGGCTGACCTCTCGGCCGAGCACCCGGTGCGATCGGCTTGCGTTCCGTTCTGCTGTTCGAAAGTGAACCGGACCAGAAAGTGCATCACGACGACGACAGTCGCGATCGTCGCCACCAATTGAAGAGTTCGTCACGAGGCGAAGGCGCTGAACGGTGATTGCACCGGTGGCGGCACTGATCAAACGCCACCTCAAGAGCCCTTGGCGGCCATTCTGCAGACCGGGCTCCGGTTGCGGATGCACTGCGATCAGGTTCCGCCACAAGTTGGTGCGCCCCCCTGCTCGACCCGACGCGGTATGGACACAAATTGAAAAGTAAATAAATACCAATAATAATCGCTCACACAAGGGGGCCCCCCCCCCAACTCACACGAAGGTCAGCAAGATCGGTGTCGGCGATCGTCTGGGAGTCGCTGACTCCCCCCTTTCGATAAACTTCCGGCTCTCGGTTCGATGTCCGCAAGGGCCACGCAACATCTCTACAGCTCAATCGGAGAATGGTTTGATTTATTTGTGTATTGATTCTTCGTCCTTCCAGATATGGCCAATCTGATCACAGTGCGTCTGCAGCGTACCGACGGACAGGCGTGGGGATTCCGCCTGCAGGGTGGCAAGGACTTCTCGGCGCCGCTCGTTCTACAGAGGGTAAGTACACAGAGAGCGTCGGAGTCGGTGAAAGTGCACCAAGCACAGCGCTGCGGGCGAGTGGACCGGAGCGAGGGCTCCCACGCTACCACGCCTGCCGGGGCGTAAATTGTTTGTAAATGGTTGTCCAATTAAAGGACCTATTAGTCAGGCCCGCGGCCCGCGAGCGAGCGAGCAATTACGATGGCCGCCATCTAATCGCACGCCCTAATCCATCGCGCCCACCGCGTGATCCTTCTGGAACCGGCCGTGGCTCCGAGGTGCCGGTCCCCGGTGTCGCCGTCGAACAAAATGGCGCTCCAATTACAATATTTTATCACCCAACCGGCTGGCTGGCTGGCTGGCCCGGGACCGACCAACAATGTGGGCAATATTTCAATAAACTAAGTAAACCACCATTACTCCAGTCCGTGCAGGCCGTGGTCTGGGGACTGCTTTCGAAACCGTGGGGCCTGAGCTGGGGACGGGTGGCGTTTGGTGTTAACCCACTTTTTGGGCAGACTTCTGATCAAATTTCTTCGGCTCCAGCTCCGGACGGTGCGAGATCGTGCGGCAACCGCGTGTCACGAACCCGTCCAGCACGGCACTGGGACCGGGTGGGACCAATTAATTATCGACGGTGATAAATGTCACCGTTGCTTATGAGCAACCGTAATAAAGTGAAAAAGAAAACACCGGCACAATCGCTGGAGGGCGCGCGAGAAGCCACTCCCCGCTTGTTGGCACCTTGAAGTCGCTGCTTTGGACCGCAGCAGCAATTCGATGTTTGTTCAAACCTTTTTTGTACACAGCATTCGATGATATAAATACAGTTTTGATTACAATTTAATATAAACTTCCCGTTACTTAAATGCATCAGAAAACCCGAGTTCGTACCGGGCTCCGATTCCAGCCAGTTCGATTTGTTGGAGGCTGGCCCATTCGCTGGCTGCGAAATGGTGAAAGAGATACGATCATTACAGAATTTACGCGACGCGCCGACGGACCATAAGTTCAGGAAATTATTACCGCGGCTGAACTGGGCTAATGCTCGAAATTATGTGCCCATTGCCCGGAACGCTACATCGCACCGATCGATCACGTAATTAAGGTGATCGGAACGGGCCCGGGCCGGCCCGGCGACCGATTTAGTTTGCGCTAAATTATGATTGATTAAAGTGTCCACGGTGGTGTCACCGTCGGAATGGTGTGTCGAAATGGCTGGCCAAGTGGCCTCATCGGGCGACGATCATCCCCCGGGGAGACTTAGCGTACCGCAGGGTGGTCTCGGCGATTCTAAGGGCTTAGGGTTGATGTATGCAAAGCTACACTTCGGTCAACCGGCATCGGCCGGCTCGTTATGTGTCATCTGAGTCTCGAGCGCTGAGGGTGACAAAACGATCGCCGATCGAAAGGCCATGAGTAATCCCCGCGTGCGGGATGACTAATGGAGATGAAAGATGGACACGAAGATCACGATCTTCGGGCCTTTGGGTTGAAATATGTTGACGTGTAAGTTGATTAGGAAATAGTTTCAATAAACTCTGAGAGATTGAAATTGTTGGTAACCTCTAATATATTTCAAACAAAGATACGGCAAACTCGTTTCAATTCCCCAGCGGCCGAAGAATGTTGCGACACGAGATGTGGGCAATGCAAATTGTTCATCATCGTCCGATATCCGACTCCGAGCGCTTATCGTCAGCATCGCGGGGCCAACAACAATGCGGCCCATAAATGGCCCATAAAGTGCCAGCTATCAATAAAACAATCGCCACCACCCACCGACGGGCGAGCCAATTCCCCGCGGGGGGTGGATGCCCTTGAACTCTAGCCAGCCAGTCAGCCTTGCCCCGGCCCGTTCCCGATACGCCCGCGTGTGCAACGCAAAGTGCACTGCGCAATGCGTGGCGGGATTCAATTTCAATCATAATCTCACGGCATGGCGGCATCTTGAAAGATGGGACGCTTCGCGAGCCGAGCCGAGGAATGTTCCCAGGCTGGATGCCGCTTTTTCTGCCGCCAACGGGGTGCACTAGTTCTATTAATTTTCTGTTAATCGTCGGAAAGCGCAAGCCGCCGCGATTCTTGGCGATGGGAATGTGCTCGGCCATTTTTGCCGCTGCGCGTCCAGAACCATTCGCGGCGTTGGCCGCAGGAAGTAGAAATGATGGAAAGGAAACAGCGAACGGGCCCGAAACGATCATAAATAATTTCCTTCGCCGGTACGCCGCGCGCGCCCCTAAGTGATGTCATTTATTCTTTCTTTCTTGCGTACATTTTTTTCCCCCGTCTTGAGATCGATCTATTCTGTCAAACGTTGCCATCACACGACACGGGTGCCACATTACTTCGGAGCCCATCGGAAGGACACGGCACTATTCTTTGCAGCAAATCTTAGGAGTACAGTGAGCGACAGAAAAAAAGAGAGTTCCACACAGTTTGGAATTTTTTAATTAAATTTAGTATCACGTTTTTAAAACAGGAATCGTTTGCAAACTGAGAAACGTCTAGCTCGAATTGGCTTTAAATAATTTTCTTTACAAAAAGAGAAAAGTAGATACAAGAATCGATAGAACGATCATTTTTCATGTCGATCGTTTTGCGGATTGTTTTGAGATCCCATTCCCGAAGCAGCACCAAACTTCCATCAATTCGAAGGCTAGCGATGTCGTCGATCGAGGATTACTCTTTAAGGTCCGCATGTTTTTGTCTGCACCGGCGACATGGCCGTTTATCAGATAAATGTCTCCGTCGCTGTTCGTTCGGCATCACTTGCGGTCGATAACCAGACGACTACCCGCCAGCACTATCTTACATCTCCTGTCAATAATCGTTACGCTACGAACCCGCCAACCCAACCAACAGTTTAACGATTATGATTGGTTTCAGTCCTTTCCGGTGCCGGACGGTACCCCGACGGTACCTGCCGGCAGATCCCTGACGGGAAGCGGTGCAGACGGTGGTTTTACAGCGGGTACCTGAGCCATGAAAGGTGCCTGACCGGAAACTATCCACCGGCCTGGGTCGAACCCTGGCGGTAGGGCCATAAAACGTTACACCGATTACGGCATGTCGTGCGCCATGTTTGGGACATTCCGTCGGTTAAATCAAATGCGAAATAACCCGCCCGGGGAGATGCAGCAGGGTTGTAAAACAGGACCACTGCCCCGGGGTACCTGCGGGTAGCGGCATGTTTCATTCATCTGGCTCCTCGAGGGGCTCGTGATTAAGTGTCACGCTCATTAACCGGCACAGCGATAGAGACGGTCTGCCACGAATCCGTCGCGGGTTCGACATTCGCGATGCACGAAGCCAAATCTGGGAATTGAATTGAACAAAAATAGAGATGAAAAATTTTCGCTTAAAGAAACTTAAGTTGGAACCTTGAAGGGAAGGGCTGCGTTACAAAAAGGGCTTCGATTAATGAAGCGTGAACGTTCGTTCCTCTTCGCAGTGGAGGCTACAGGTTGAGAGGCTGGTTTCGTGTTACCTCCCCAGTATCTGGCATTCGATGGGTGTTTCAAATTACAGTTCCACACTTTAAACAACACACAATAAGTAACTGTTCTGTATCGCGTCGCTCGAAGTCTCTATCCGGCTCTAGTCACACATTTGAGTTTATTCAACTTCAGGACACGTTCGCTCCGGTTCGCACGTAGCTCCCGCTTGGCTGATGACTAAGTTTGGCTTAATTAGTTTCCACAAAGTTTATGTTCATTTTGCTTACGTCTAGACCGCAAGAAAAACGCGAAAACCAGCGACTCATACGCACCATGGTGTGGCCGGCGCACCCGTATCAGGCGAAACCTGTTGCTCTTTTTCCCCGCATTTTCTCACCCCAAGTGACCCTGCGCAGGGTCCGCGATGCATGACGCAGACAAAGTGGCTTTGGCCGTTTATGCGTTCACCACCAACTTCTATGCCCTGTTTTCGGTGCATGAGTCATCGTGGTCCAACACCGGCCGTTATCTGGAGCTCAATAATGCATCGCTCCACGACGACGACGGCGACGACGATATCAAGGAAACCGAAAAAGGGGTTTTATGCTGTGTGGAGGGCGAAAGTGTGTGAAAGGAATCGACGATAGCGGCAGACGAGTCAAAGGCGAACCGAAGACCCGGTCGCAGCTTCTCCGGAATGCACCCATGATTCATTGATCGGAATTCCTCTCCCGGCTGGGGCCTCTGCCCGCAGACCCAATCGGTGGACCTTTGGTGTGCTCCGAATTCTTCTTCGCTTCGCTTCGATGCACCGGAATTCGGTTCACCATCCGGCGAGCACCTGAAATTAGGAAGGTATGTGTACAGATTGAACGTGGACCCACCCAGGGCGTGAGTCTGGATTGCGAAACATTCGGTAATCTCTGTAGGTGCGATCTCGCTGTGCTTCGTCCCTCGAGTCGAGGGGTCCTCTTGAGCTGCGCACGGACCGCACACAGGCCGTGAGCCAACGTTACGTGAGGTGTAATTGAAAACAAAATTACATAAATTAGCGACGCCGAGACCGAGCCGAGGCATGTCCACTTTCGGTCTCTTTCGAGGGACGCCTCGGCTCGTCACAATATTTGCCAGCCACAACGGAAAGTGACAGTGAGCAGTGAAATCGCAAACGGGCACCGGGGGTCCGACCCGGGACCCCGGGGAACCAGTTTTATTGGGGTGCATAAATTGAAAATTTACGGGAAATTTTTATGCCCATCCATGTCGTGGGTCGTCCGTGGGATGATGATGGTCAGCTCGACGCTGCTGCCCGTATGGAGTGAGCACCTCAAGATGGTGGTGGCCCTGCCACTTTACGACCGAGGAGTGGTTAAACGCAGCGTGTGAAGTTGTTCGGCCGTAACTACACCCGTCCGGCCAGCCGATGGTGGGCCCCCGGCGAAGAAGTATGTTGGATGGGCTTAAAAGAATGGTTAATGTGGCTCATTAAAGTGTTTCCAGTGCGCAGGCACTTGGTGTAAACTTGCCGCGGAGCGGTTCAAATTATTAACTTATTATTATTAAATTCGCAAAATGCTGCTGTTAGCTCCATTGTTCTACTTTCATTTGTTTTTATTCAATGCTGCTTTTGTAGTCCAATACAAAGTTTCAATAAGAAAACATTACGAGTGTCTTAGAGTGAGTCAAGCTCCGACACTGCTGACCCTAAAAGATTCCCCCTAATAGGTGGGCCACTCACCCAGGACTGCTATTGTCTTTCACCTAAATTAGTCTATCGAGTGACCCGAAATCTCAGCTCCCGCACCATTCCGGGCTATCGCAGGCTGTGCATGCTCCAGTTCCGTCACCCAACCCAACAAAGCACCCAAACACCCGACCAACAAAGCATAGAAGGGCTGCTCCGGTGAGGAGTCGTGTGTGAATTTCCGGTTTCCTCGCAATTATCAGTGGGACAGACTTCACGGAGCACGGGGGGGTTTTCCTGCCATTATGCTGCTCATGTTGCAGCATATCGCTAGCATACGCCCAGCAGCAACACCATAAAGGTTGGCGTATCGGCCCAGGATTGGTGGCCCGGCCCTGGAGTGGGACCAATAATTTATGACCTAGAATAAAATGGTGCGATAAATGTGTGCCGGCACCGCGAAACACAGATAGGCTGCTGTGGGTCTTGCAAGAGGTTCAAAGTTCTCATAAACTCCAGACTGGCCCCTCGTGATCGGGAACTTCGTGAGATGTCCGTGAGTCCGGAGCGAAGAAAATGAATCATAAATCAAACTCCTGAATAGCTCCGTTTTGGCGAGGACCACTCCGTATCGGCCAGTCCGCGTGGAGTCGCTGATTGGCACCGTCTTCGGGCATTCCGCAGCCATCGAGCAGCCGATACCGGTTTACGCACCGTCGAGTGCCGTGGGCGACATGTTCGCTGGACTCTCCCCACAACGATAAGAGTTCGTCGAAGCGTTGCTCAACCGGGCCGCGGCCGCGTATGTGACTCATGATCGATTCGCGCAAAAATCGGTCCGCAAAAACTCCATCTCGACGTGGCCGCACCCAGACCCCGTGCTGCGTGCGTTCTTTTCTAAACATCGCGCCAGTTTGAGCCAGAAGCACGTACCGAACGCCGTTCTTTTCGCACGGAAGTCAGCACGAACATTATTGGCAAACGTGAAACTTGTGCCTCAGCGCTACAGGGGTTCCCGGGGGCAGGCGCGGCCCAGCGTGTTAATGGGATTTGATTGATTTATAATGGGTCCGCGCGACTCATTCGTCAACCCGGCAGCTTTCGGTGGCTCCGTTCCGGCCCGGTCCGAAACGCAAGTGAAATCGGAATCGGTGAAGGGCGATGCATCGCGGTGCAGCGGCTGCCCTCCCGCTGGGGTGCAGGAATTCGTAGCGCATTCGTCGTGGGTTGGCTTGCTGGAAACCGGAGCACTGCGTTGCTGCGTGCTCGGTTGTGGACCGTCATTCGTTGACATTCGTTGACGGAGCAAAACGAGCAGCGTGTCCGCTCAAGCCCGTAACACTTTCGAATGTTTGATAACAATGAGCTGACAGTTAGCTGTGGGTCTGACGCAGTTACAGGCACCAGACCCTAGACCGCAGACTGCCTTGATAAAGCCCGTATTTGGTGGAACAAACTTTGAATGCTGTTTTACACGCCTAGCCACTCGTAAGGCCTCGCGTTGAGGTCTGTCAATTCCCTCGCGAAAGATGGACATCAAATGAGTGCAGCGTATCTTTAAGACCTATGAGTTCTCGAACGCCATCAAGAGACAGGTCTGGGAAAGCGACAACTAACAAAGGGAATGATATACATTTTACCCATTCAATATTAATTGTTGGTTAATTATAAGCAATCCTCATAAGTATAATAAGACACAGTGATTAGCGAAACAAACTTAGTTTCAACAAATAAAAAGATGAAATTTGAGGATGAAAAATTTACTTTACTCAATCAAAATTCAGTTACAAACATTGGATCATGTAAATAATATTTCTGCCTATCGTTTAGAAATAATTAATGTACACGAAAAAATAATTTTAAGTAAGATACATAAGATACATAAGAGACTTCTTAACCTTCTGATTCAAGATTTTATTGAATATTTTTGATTTAATTGATTGATTTAACCAGCTTTAATACGATGAACCGTTGATTATTTTGTCGATTGCTTCCCTGCTTTTGCCAATTGTTTTGACAATATCGTAATGTGTACCATTAAAATGAATATTCCGGACCATTCGATCAGTTCTTCATCAGTCCACTTTATCATATTTCGAGGTTTCGGCCAAAGATGGAACCCAACTTTCCAAAAGCTTCAAAGTAAAAGGGATCCAAAAGCTTCATGATCACCATCATCGGCATATACTGCCAATAATGAACAATCTATCGATCAATCTTTTATTTACACAACTCTCCTATGATCGGCTCCAAAAGCAGAGCAGATCAATGACGTTATGCAGTTCCTGTGCCCATTTATCTCAATTATCCAATAAAGCGAAGACCCTCGGAGACACCACACAAATATAGCCTTTAAAGGAATCAAAACGATTTAGCGATCAAATCGGAGCGCAATTCGCGGCGAAGATCCTTCAACGCCCTGCTAATTGCTTCATTAACGAGGCGCTGATCGCCACATTCCTCGCGAGACACTTCAGTCCTTACCGAAGCGCGTGTTGGTTAATTATGGCGCTCGGCATGACATTGCCAGCTCAGCTGCTGGGTCCTTGGATCGCAACAAAGAAGCGCTCGCGTCATGAATCCCGCGCTGTCTGAAGTGCCTTCCGATTGCGGTTTCGAGAGGGCTGAGCTTATGGCTCGATGCCATCGAAAGCGGAAACCTGCTTACTGCGGGAATCGGATCACTCGAGCGCCCGCGAGAATGGTAAACCACGGTAAACGACGCCACGGTTGACATTGAGCGGGACACAACAGGGTTGGGTTGAACTATTTTGAGGACGACATGAACGGGGGCTGTCACTGACACTGATTTCAACTCTCCGCACTCCTAGGTTAACGGTGGCAGCGTGACCGATCAGGCCGGTCTGATGGCCGGCGATGCACTGATCAAGGTCAACGGAACGGAAGTCTTCAACATGCGCCACAAGGAGGCGCAGGATGTGATCGTGGCCGCCGGCAACTCGTTCGAGCTGACTGTGTCCAGGTAAGTCACTCACCAGTCGCTGCAGCAGCAGTCCCCTAATCGTGATTTTCGGCTCTTGCAGAGGTGGAGCCACCTGGAAACCCTCGGTGACGCCGACCGGATCGCTGCCGTCACCGTCGCCATCGCTGCCGGGCAACATCACCCCGGTAACTAGGACCTCGTTGGCCGCAACGCCCCAGGAGATGAAGCCCATCGGCAGTGGCCACAATAATGCCGCCAAACCGTTCGCAGCCGTAAGCTTCTTCGTCCAGGAAGTCCACAGCCCTCACTCACTGGGTTCCTCACTTTCCGCAGGTTAATGGAAACGACGGACAGATTAAGAGCATCGTCAACAACCAATACAACACGCCGGTGGGCATGTACAGTGACGAGACGATCGCGGAAACGCTCTCCTCGCAGGCGGAAGTCCTCGCCGGCGGTGTCCTCGGGTAAGTGTGACTCGCAGTGGTCTGGTATCGTCATGTCTACAATGAGCTCTTCTCTCTCTCTCTGTGATTTTAGTGTGAACTTTAAGAAAAACGAACGCGTCTACTCACCGGCCAACTCCGAGGTGTACAAGCTGCTGCACGAGCAGGGTGACGATCCCGAGCCAGGTAACGACTTCTCCAACCCCACCCGGGACCCGGGATACTCTGATACCGTACGGTGACGGACACGATGCTGGACACAGTACAGGGAGCGGGATCTGATTCGTAGTAGCCCTCACAGCGCCGCACCCATTCCAGACACCAGACACCCCAAAGACATCCCCATTGGCAGACGTCTACGAATTTGCGTGTGGTTTGCTTGACTAACGTGTGCCACTAACTCTAACCCCCAATTTGGCTAATTAAGACCCGCTCGAGACGCTGTAGATCGAATGTCGACCTGGACCTGACCGTGTCTTTTGAGCTCTCCGTCTGTCTGTCTGACTGTCTTGGACGCCACCCGTGCACTAACAACGAGTACTGACCAATTCTTGACCTAACCCTCTTGAGTCACTAACCACAGAACAGAATACATCACATCCACTCGATCACTTTCGTCAAACTTCAGCAGCCCAACAACAGCAGCAGCCGCCGGCGCAAGCATTACACCAACACCAGCAACACCAGCAGCAACAGCAACAGCCACAGCAACAGCAACTCGTTGGCAACACCAACACGCCAGTTACACGCCACGTGACCGCTCCCGTCGACCGTCCGGTCGCTCCGTCCAGCAACGGACTTCCGCCGGGCCAGAACATTTGTGCTTCCTGCGAGCGCTTGATCGTGTAAGTTGGCCGGTTCCCACACATCTCTCGCTCTCTCTCTCTCTTTCTCTCTCTGTCTGTCTCTCTACTTCATCCCAATGACCCCGGATCCGGGTCGTGTGTGAACGGAACGAGAGTGTTTGAGAAATGGTTCGTCTGGGCGAATGAGATCGTGAGCGGGGTGGGTTGCCGTCGGAGTGGGGAGTCCACGTGGTTCAGTTCAGGATCAGAACACACATGCACACGCACACGCACACACGCAGTCTGCGATTCGGGTTCCGCGTTGGTTCAGGAGTTCAGCAGCACCCTCTCCCTTGGAGGTTTGTCTAATTGTTGTCTCTCCTTCTCTCTCTCTTGCTCGCTCGATCGCCCGCCATCATTTCGTCCTGTCGTCGTCCTGTGTAACTGCCCACTACTGTCCTGTCGTGTGTTCCCCGTGCTGTACATACGCCGACGACGACGAACTCCAACTAATCCAACAATGCCTCGCCGGACTTGACGCTCTGGACACACTTCCTGGACTTCCTTTCGGCCCTTCGGACACTACTCTGTCTCTGTGTCTTGTCGTTCTTGCTGTAATGGGGGGGAGGATCACGCGCGATCACGGGCGCGTGGGGCGGGGGCTCACCTGAAAGTAGATAGTGTTTATTCCAACAATTTCCATTACTCGGTCAACAAACTCGAATCAGCGTCGTCGCATTTCTACGCCACGCAGAGCCACGCGATCGGTGGGTACGCGACGGCTGGCCGGCTCCCCGTCGGCCCACTGACCGGTCAGCGTCCGCGGGGTCCTTCACCCCTGCCGCGGTCACCGATGATGCCACAGGGAACCGTCGGAGCTCCACCGCAACTGCCGGCCTTCCAACAGCAGCAACCGCAGCAGCCAGCCAAGCCACCGGCACCAGCTCCAGCTCACGCCGCTCCGGCACCCGCCGGCTCGGCGTTCCGGCCTGCCCCGAACTCGGCACCCCGGGCCGGCATCCCACCGAGGGTTCACAACGAGTAAGGACACACTCCGCTCACAGGAGAGCTCACAAGGGGCCTCCAGAAAAACGCGAGCTCCACGACGACACGACGGTTGACTTTGGTTGCGATTTCCAACTCCTTTCCGCTAACCGTTCCCGGAGTTTTGCATGAGTTTCTATTGTTTTTGTTTTCTGGTTCCGTTTTGGGATGCTCGTTGCTCGATCTTCTCGAGGACGACGATCGACAACGACGAGTCGACGGGTGGGGGGACTCTCCGGCGGATCCGCCGCGGGATGCGAAAGGCTCACGGGTCTGTGTGCGAGTGTGTGTGCGCGTGATCTCGATGAATGTGAATGTGTTGATCGACCGATCGAGTCGGATCGTGCCTTACTTTTCATCGCATCCCCACCATTTCCTCTTTTCATCGTTTCGTTTCGATTCAGCATGGACCTTCATTCGCATTAATGGTTTACTGTTTTTTTTTTCTATTGTTTTTTTCTCTTTCTGTTTCCATTCCTGGGATCACTTCGACTTTCGACGTCGCCGTTTGCTGTGTGTTTGTTTTTTTTTTCGTTGTTGTTGTTTCTTTTTACTTTTTACCGTTGTACACCGTGGTGTGTTGGTTTGTTGTTACTCTTTGTCCACACTTTGTCTCACGTCACTCGCCCAACACACGCAACCATCCGCAACAACAACAACGCCCCTTTTTTTTGGGGGGGTTAACAATAAACATCCGCCACACAGTGGCGTGTTCGTGCGCATCAAGGACAAGAACCTGCACGCCGACTGCTTCAAGTGTGCCACCTGCGGCACGTCCCTGAAGAACCAGGGCTACTTCAATCTGAACGACAAGCTGTACTGCGACATCCACGCGCGCCTGGCGGCCCTCAACAGCCCGCCGCCCGGCACCAACGGCATGGTTCCGTTCACTGTCACGAAACCGTACGTATCGAGAGAGGGGGGCTCGCCAACCAGTCCGGGACCTAAAACTGCGCACTTTCTCTCTTTCTTTCCCTCTTTCACTATTGCTTTTATTCTATTTTCCGCTCCGTTTCGCACTTTCTTTTCGTTTGTCTATTGTTCTTCTTTCGTTTTCTTTCTTTGTACAATTTTCCACACTTTCTCACGTCTTTCTGTGTTGGTGTGCTGTTTTGTTACTTTCTCCTTTTCTTTACCCTCCTTTTCTTCCTTCTTCCTTCGGCTTATCCTTTACCACGGTTTCCGGTGATCCCCCGCGCGGGACGTACCCATAAAGCTGTGTACACTAGCATTCCAAGCAAAACCGTTCTAGAGGCCAACTAGCGGGGCTCTGGTAGGCGGCAAGTTGCCTCCACCCGTTAGGTTAGTTTAAGCCACACACGTTAGCGATGTAAAGGAACCCAGAACCCCCCCAAAGAAGTAGCTTTAATGAAAACCCGAATCCCGTTTGACCTGAGCTGATAGCTGGTAGTGAATGAGAAGAATTCGAGCAGACAAGGAGTGGTGCTTGCAGGCAGGAACCGCTTGAACAGATTTCGAACTTGAAGTAAGTGTCGTTGTCTCTCGTTTTTTTTGGTGTCGTCCCGTTCTGTCATCACTCAGGAATCACGAGTTTCATGTAGAGAGCGTCTTCGATTGGCCAATTGTGAAAAGGTTCTATCAAAATACCGTCATTACCGCGTACCGCGCATATCCTTCCATTCCCTTAAAGCCCATTTTCCGTTCACTCCGATCGCGTAAGTCAGCTGTGAAGAAGAAGCAAGTCCACCGGCCCCCCGAACCTAATGGTTTCCCCCCTTTCTCTTCTCTCTCACCGACCTGCGGCGACACAGGGGCCACAAAACGGGCGTCCAGGCGATCTCGGCCGCGCTCAACGCACACGCCAACCTGAACGGCCGCTCGCAGTCACCGTACGGTGCTAATGTAAGTAAACTCTGGCGTGTTGTTTCGTGTTTTCGGTTCAGGACCTCCTTTTTTTTGCCCACCGCGAGTGGCACACTTTGATCGACACTCGATTGGCTGATCGCGATCGACGATCGGTTGCTCGTCGTGGCGATTTAAATTTAGTCGTCGCGACTCAATTTTCGTCAGCGCTTTTCCCCGAGGCCCACCCCACTAATGGGTGGCCTCCCTTTGTTTTCCTGGTCCACACGGCCGACTGACGTCGGTTCTGGTGGCGCCATAAGCCCCCAAAATTTGAACCCATCAGTGTCGATCAGTGTCACACCGATAAGTGTCGTTTGGTGCTGTTGTTGTGCTTTCCTTGTGTTTGTGTTTTTGTTTAACGTTTTTCTTTTCCTTCCCAACTAACCCTCTGCATGCGTGCGTGTGCGTGTTCGTGGGCTTGCACAACCCGCTTATGCAATGCGCTGCTGGGCCGCTGCTCCGATGACGTTCGACTGACTGACATGCGCCGTGGGTCGCGGGGGTTTTCGCGACACTTTTCGCGGTTTCGCACACAAACACCCGCACATGAACGGCGGAACCGCAAAACACAATGCCGCTGTCGTCGCCGCGCGCAGGGCACCGTCAGTCAATCGCCGTCCCACTCGCGATCAAGTAGCACCACGTCCTCGAGCGGCTACTGCAACTCGAGCTCCCTATCGCCGGTCCCTTCGACCAAGGTGTCCCCGTTGCATTCGCGGACCAGCAGCGAGAACGAGCTGATCGATCGGAACCCACCGCCACCGTCGCCTCCGCTCCTGCTTCCACCGCCACCACCACCGCTCCCGTTTGCCAGCCAACCGTCGGCCAGCATGGAGGACGCGTCCGATAGTGCGCTGCCGTTGCCACCGCCACCGGAAGAGGGGGCGACACTGGTGTTCGGGGCCAACGGGTTGGCCACGCCGGCCGCGGCCGAACCGCCGGCTCCGGAGGGGGCCACGGTGACGGACAACGACTACGGTTTCTACTACCAAACGATGGGTGGCCACGTCATCCGCAGCGTGTTCCCGCCGGGCAAGAGCTCCAACTACAAGGTAAGTGCGGGTCCAAAGGACCCCGAACCAGGACCTCCGCAAGCAGCAACAGCAGCAGGAGGTAATCCGGAAGTCCCGGCAATCCGGATCCGGGCTTCGCCCACTAACGGCGCATGGTTTTGTGTGCTGTACTAACGCAAGTGAAGTGTCCTGAGCCGAGTGCAGTGACTGACCCCTGGTGCCGGGGGGGCCCGCTTTTACATAAGATCGACGGTGCTCAACGGTGACAATGTTGTCGTCGTTGCACCGAGCGAGGGCCTCGCCTCGCACGGGAAGAAACTTGAGGGAGACCCGCGGTGATGGCCGTGGTGACGCGCGGCGGAAACGCGTTGAAATATTTAGGATACCGTGGTGTGGCCCGAATTCTTCTCTGCCCCCCAAACGCGCATGGGAGGACATAAAAATATAATCGTTCTTTTTTTTCGTTCGAGTGCCGACGGCGTGAGACGGCCGACCCGAAGGGATTCCGGTCGGACGGGGGTAGTTGGCTCACGACGACAGTGGTCGTCGTCGTCGCTGACTGCGTCACGTGGTGTGGTGTACCGCGCACACAACACTCGATCCTTTGGGGCTCGGGATACCCGGGATCATCATCCCGTGGTTGTGGGCACGTGGATAACCGGACACGTGACTGTGGTCACGCGCTCGCGGAGCTGAAATCGAGACGTTTCTCTGGTTCGAAACGTTCACGCTAATTATAGATACCGGGGGCTTTGGTTGCCCGCGCTATTTTCAAGATGGCTCTGCTGCTCGAAACTGCTCGAATTTGGGCGTGTTTTGGTTATGGTCGACCTTGACGAAGCCGATCTGTGCCGGAGACCACCAACAACCGACGAACCGATGGCAACGTTCGATGTTGCTTTGTTTTCGTGCCCCTTTTGGGCTAGCTTTTGGATATCTTATGAATCCACAATTTGCCCAAAATATACATTAAATAAGGACCTTTATTGGGGGTAAAATCGGGTTCATTCGGGTTCCAATCGTAAACAATCTCCACTGGATCTCCAATCTCCAATCTCCACACAGAAAACTGCATCACTGGTCATTGTTTGGCATTCATGTAACAGTTTTATTTTGGGTCCTACTGATCCTTTTAGGATTCTGTTTTTATGAAGACTGCTTCAAAATGGAATAACAAATAGGAAAATAGGACTGTTGGAAAACAAAACTTCCGACACAGACCTGCCCGAATGCAGAATGGAGTTTTAGTCTCATGAAGTGCAATCAAAAAGCACTATTGGGTTATTGGTTTTTTTTTAAATTTCCAAATTAAATTACTGGATCTTTATAATTTCTTATCTTCCCTTATTAGCTCTTATCTCTTATCTTATTATTATTTTGACTTATCTTATCATATTTTGTCAATTCCGTTAGTTCCGAGCGATGCTGCCAGATCATAAAGTTTTTGTGGCCTGCAATTGAAGATATGGACTTAAAAGAAATGTGATTTCAGCAAGACGGGGAAACGATTCACAAAACACGAGCAGTTTTCGATTTATTGCGCGATCAGAACATTAATTAGCTTATAATTTCGCCATTTTTGTTATATCAATTGGCCACCAAGATCGTGCGATTTGACACCGTTGGACTTTTGTCTGCTGGGGCTACGCCAAAGCTCTTAAACAGTAACAATTTATGTGTTTAAGCTCTTTGGAATGTTTGAAAAATAACATTCGCCAAATGATGGAGAAGGTACGTCCCGAAATGTTGAAAAAGTAATCAAAAATTATCCCGAGGAGGGCATCTGAACGATGTTGTGTTACTTTATGATAAAACCATTTCGAAAAATTTCATTCAAAACTTAATTTTTCATTTGTGGCTTTAAAGTTCTTTTCTGAAATTAGACACTACAACTGTAGAATGGTCCACTCACCCAAATTGCCCTAAAAGAACAGATAACCCATTAGCCTTAACATAAGGTAAGAGTCTTCGCATCGAGGTTATTGTGGTTATTGTTGTTGTTGTTATGCATCTGTTTACACGTTTTACACTCAAGTTAGTCCAATGCCAGGATGCAGCGTAGACGGGGATGATCTACGGACACGATCATTCGGAAGGTTATTTCCGTTCAGATTATGCGAGGTCTTCGCTGCGTAGCATGTTAATAGCAGATAATGTTCGCTGCATGTCAACGGCCACGACGAAGGGCTTGACGCATTCCACCCAGATCGCGAGATTCGCATTCAGTTCAGTTCAGTTCAGGTCCGCCGAGGACCGACCGAGATGGCGCCGACCTAACACCATTCTGTTTGCTTTCTGTCTCCCTCTCTCTCTCTCTCTTTCTCTCTCTTTGTCTCGTCCACCGCAGGTGAACCAGAACAACATTACGCCGAAACCGTTCGGTGCCCCACTTCCGGTGAGCCCGTTGGCGCAGGTCCAACCACCGGCATCGTACCCGCCGGTGGCCGGCAGCGTCCCGACCCCGTTCTCGGCCGCCCTCACCGGCCAGACGCCGGCCCCGGCCCCGGCCCCGATGGTCGCCCCGGCCCCGGCTCCGGTTGTGGCCCAAGCCCCGGCCCCGGCCCCGGCCCAGGCCCCAGCGCCGGCAGTCGCTCCTTTCGCTCCGGCGACCGTGCCAGCTCCACAAGGTTGTTACTAAATGTTCCTGTTCCCGTTTGTTTTTTTTTTCGTTCCGTTTCCGGTTTGTTTGTGTTCCCTCCCCCCCGAGTACCCCGAGATTTGATAGGTTCCCAACCCCCCCCCACATTGACCACTTTCTGTTCACCATTTTTCGATCATTCATATTTTGTCGCCGAAAAAAAACAAACTCGAAACCCCACTGTCATTCCGCCCGTCGCCCGTTTGACGTCACCAGGCCAGCATGCTCATCATCGACACCAACACCATCATCCCCATCATCATCAGCAGCCGTCAGCGGTTGCGAAGAGACCGATCTTTAACTTCCGAGGTACGCCCAGGAGTCCCTGGAGCAACGGGGCACTGTGACCCCGCTTGACTCGCCTCACCTCGCCCTGTTGCCTGCGTGTGTTCCCCTGTGCCACTAACCCCACCTTCCTTTCCGGCTGCTAACCTGCTGACCTCACTCGTGAGTCTTGGCGTGTCCGTGTCTGTGTCTCTCCGTCGCCTTGCGCTCATCGCTTCGCTTTGGTTTCTCTCTCTCTTTCTCTCTCTCCGTTTCTCTGTCCCTTCGCTCTCTCTCTCGCTCTCTTGTGGCGTCTCTCGCTTGACGTGTGTGCTTCTCGCTGGCTTTCTCATTAAACACTAACGCTCGACGGTTGACGTGGCGTGGCGTCGCCAGATGGCGCTGATGAGCCTCCGGAGAATGATCCTACGGCGGCGGAGGAAGAAGCGGCCGGTGAATCGCCGGTACCGTTGTTTGCGTGGCCACCGAAACCATCCGTTCCGGATGCGATCCCGACGGCGACACCGATCTACGTGGCGCCGCCCGAAACGCAACGCGTCATCATCAAGCCGCTGACGGTGGTGCCGCCGCCGCCCCGGGCGAAAGAACCGTCGGATGGAGCGCCGCCACCTGACGAACGGCCAAACCCCCCACAGGGCCAGAGTAAGTCAGCGCCGGAGCTGAGCGCAAGGGCGCAAGAGGACGAAGAGGATCTCTCGTCCGACTCGTTCGGCATGACCGCGACGACGGCGGCCACGTCGGCCTCGTCCGAGGAGTACCGGATGTATCAGACGCAGACGTCGCAGCCGATCGTGACGTACTACGACACGCCGCAGTACGAGGTCCTCGAGCGGCCCTTCTCCGGGTCCGGGCCGCGCAGCAGCGCCCAGGCAAGTACCGGCGCCATGTCCGACGCGTCCTACACGCACTTTGTGTTCCGCGATCCGCCCCCCGAGGAGGAGGAGGAGGAGGAGCAGGAGCAGGAGGAAGAGGAGGAGGGACCCCCGCTGGGGCCGCTGACCGACGCGAGCTGCTGCCAGCAGCCACCGGCGCCGTCGGCGGCGCCCGAGAAGCGCGTCGAGTTCGTCGACTACAGCCGCGAGCTGCAGCGCTACCTGCGGGCGGAGCAGGAAGCTCGCGAAGCGGCCGCCGCCGCCGCCGAAGCAGCCGCCCGGCCCCGGGAGGAGCCGAAGGAGGAGCTCCCGCACTACGAGCTCCCGTTCATCCGGCCCACCGAACCGCCGCAGCTGCCCCGCTCGGCCATCCCGAACCCGACGCCCAAGCAGTGGCAGTCGGCGCTGGTGCAGGCCCTTTGCGTCGCGCCCCGCGAACCGATCCACCTGACGGCGGCCGAAATCGAGGAGGCGAACTTTATGCGCTCCCGCAACGAAGCGTACCGACGGGAGCAGGAGGACACGAAGCGCCGCCAGCTGGAGGCACTCCGGCGCCAGGTGGACGCGCTCGAGCGCCGCCTCGGCCAGCAACAGCCGCCGGCGGCGGCTGAACCGACGCCGCCGCCGCCGCCAGGGCCGCCGCTCGAGGTGCCGCGCACCGGCTCGGTCATGGCGCAGGTGCTGGCCGGGGCGGCCCAGTCGACCGTCCGGTCGGAGCGCTTCCCGGCCCGCTACGTGCCGCCGCCGGTGCCACTGCCGGCCGCCACCCAGCCCTACTTCCCTCCTCCCCACTCGATGGAACCGATCCGCGTGGAGCGGATCTCCTCCGGCCAGGCCCCATCCCCGTTCGTCGAGGCGCTAAAGACCGCCCCTTACACCCCGTTTCAGGCGTTCGGTCGCGAGATCCCGTCACAGCTCGAGGACCTGCCCGCCGTGCCGCCCGAGGCCGTGGCCGCCGGGCGGCTCTCGATGATGGAGGCGCTGGCCACGGCACCCGACCGCCCGTACACCCCGTTCTCGGAGGTGCGCTTCGATCACCGCACCAACTCGGACGTGTACCGGACGATGGTGACCGAGCAGCCGTCGGTGCCGCTCGACCCCGACCGCCAGTGTTCGGCGTTCGCGAACGTCGGCGGCAACCGCACCCCGAAACCGTTCGTCCCGATCCGAGTGCCCGAGATCCGCGAACCGGAACCGCCGGTGGTGCGCATCCGCGACCAGGAGGTGGAGGTGGAGGCGGAGGCAGAGGAGCCGGCGCCGCCGCCGCCGCAAGCACCACCTTCGTCGGAGAAGAGCAGCTCGCCGCCGGACGCTCCGACGGCCGAAAGTTCGCGCCGCTCGTCGAAGGGTGACGTGGTGGCCGCGGCGGCCGTGGCGAGCGGCCCCGCGCCTCCATACCCGAAACGGGACGGGGGCCACCTGGCGGCGGACCTGGGGGCGATGCCCCACTACTCGCTGGCGCCGCGCCGCGAGACGGCCTCGCCGCTCAACAAACCGGCCGAGATCCCGCCGTACCAGCGGAAGTGGTTCAACCTGCCGACCCAGAACCCGCCGCACACGCCCGAGCCGGAGGAGCTCCGCTCCAACGTGCCGCTCGCCTTTGTAAATACTCACTCTAACGCGCACCTAACCAAACCCATCGCCAAACAGCCGCCGCCGCAGCCGACTGTAAATAAGCCGCCGACGCCCGGGGGCCACCGGGCGGCCGGCCCCTACACGACCATCCAGAACCGCGCCATCCCGGTCGCGCAGCCGCCGACCGGGCCGGGCGGCCAGGTGGAGCTGGACGCCGAGCTGGCCCAGTACACCAGTGCTCACGCGCGTCTCCAACACAAAGGTGTCATCGACCGCGGCCAGTCCTTCACGCCGTCGCTCATCCTCACGAAGCACGCGACCAGCATCCCGTACTACCAGCACCAGCTCGGCTTCGAGGAGTACTTCGCGGAGGTGAAGCAGTTCGACGGCCACACGACGCCCCAGCCGAGCCGCACCCGATCGCCGGCGTTCGGGCCGCCACCGAACCCGCTCAAGCCGCACGTGCCGCCGTCGCGCGAAGGCATCCCGGTCGAGTCGGGGCTCTACCTGTCGATGGGCAAACTGCACGGCGTGCCGTGGTACGCCCATCGGGACCACGTTCCGGCCGACATCCAGCAGAAGATGCAGCATCAGCTGGCGGCCGAGGCAACGCAGCGCTTCAGCCGCAGCGCCGCCCAGCAGCAGCAGCAGCAGCAGCCGCCGCCGCCCCAGGTAACTATGCAACACGCCGAGCAGCAGGCGGCGGCCAGCGGCCAACCAAGCGCCCAGCAGGTAGGCAATGCGCTGATCCAGAAGCGCACGCGCTTCGTAGAAGAGGACGCTGAGTCCGGTAGCCGTAGTCAGTCGATAGCTCGAGGACAGACCACCGCAGACCCTGCCGCCGACAGCTCACGGTATTCTTCCAAAATCAAGGAAGACGAGGCGCCCCAGCGGGGCTTCGTGGCCCAGCAGACGCGTCGCTTCTCGGGCCACGATGAGGCATCGCTTGGCACCGCGGCACCAGCGCCGCCTTCGGAGCAGGAGCTGAGAGCCGCCGAGCAGCAGCAGCAGATTCAGGCGCTGATCGAGCAGCAGGAGCGCGCCGAGGAGGAAGCGCAACGGCAGGCGGCGGAAGCGGCCGCCGCAGCCCCACGGCCACCGATCCGGCACGTCGAGCCACCGATCCCGAAACCGGCACCACCACCTTCGGCCTTCCCGTCGACGCGGCTCTTCGACGAGGAGCAGTACGTGGATCATTTCCCGACCAAGAGCGCCCGCAAGGTGAGCGTCCTGCTGTCTGCGGGGCGCCCCTCCCCGGGAAGCGGCCGTGCCGGTGACTGTCCCAGTCCGTCGTCGTTCAAGGCACAGTTCAACGAGTTCATCATCGGTGCCGCTCCGATGCCGGCGATGCCGGCGGTACGCGAAGAGGATGACGGGCGCCCGCAGGACATGCGCACCGACACGCAGAAGCTCATCCAATCGTGGCCACCGCAACTTCCGCCTATTACCAGCGCCGCCACTAACACGAACGGTGCGCCGTCCAGTGCCGCTGCCGCCGCCGGTCCCGATGGACGGGCACCGACGGTGGCGGCCGGTAACGGTAGTGCCACGTCAAGCAAACCGTCGAGCCGCAGTAACAGCAACGCCTTCCTAGAGTTCCTCAATCGACCCTCTTTCACCCCCAATTCTGATCGCCGCCACTCCGGTGCAGGTTCGAACGCGTTCAACAAGGGACGGGCGGCGTGCTCCACGTCGGCCCCGAACCGTGGACGGGGCGTGCTGAACAAGGCGGTCGGCCCGGGCGGACGAGTCCCGCTCTGCGGGTGCTGCAGCCAGCAGATCAGGTGCGCCCGTTGCCACTTCTTGTTTCGTGTGTGTTTGTTTCGTGGCCTTTCTTTTCGCTTGCCCTCGCTGTCTTCGTCTGAGGTCCCTGGAGGTCTGAGGATCTGAGGTTACCCTCCCGTGAACACCGGAAAACGGAAACCTGGTGGATGGACACAGCAAAACTATCAATTAGATGTAGGTTCAGGGTTTTTGGGGATAAGTTCCCGTCTGATTTCACAATGTCACAAGAAGACATAGCCGGATCTTCAACTCCTTTACGCAGACCTTTTTCCTGCTCACAGATCTCGAAAGAAAACACGTTTGCTGACGTCAGACCCCTGTTGAGAGCTAATCCTAGGCATGCCTTAGCAGGGTATATCGACATAGAACAGTTGAAGTTACTTTGCTGTGTCCATCGCTGGGCTGACTTGCCTGCTGCTTGTTTTCGCTGCTTGACGTGTGCTGCTTTTTTTTCATTGTTTTCGGTCACTAACCCCCATCCCCCTTCACTCGGCTCGCAGTGGCCAAGATCGAAGAGGTAGACGCCGCCACGGTGCTGCTGGACAGCTCGGTAAGCAAGCTGGCCTGTATGAACGGGAATGCCGACTACCGCAAGCAAGCATCGAACGTGCTGCGTGACATGCTCGAAGCGAGACTGCGTCGCTCGTCGGACGCGACGGTGCGGGCCAAGAACAAGGAGAACCTCCCGGGCAACGGAGCCTCCCTTCAGTCGGCGCAGGTCACCGGGAAACTAGAGCCCCCGAAGGCACCGATAGCACTCAACGGTCCCGTGGCGAAGTTAGTCCCGGTGGCTGCTACCGGGGATCTGACGCTCTACCCGAGCAGTGTCACGCCTGCCGCACCCGCCGCACTGGGTAAGGTGGTTCTGCGCGCCAAGAACGGCAACAGTCAGGCGGACGGCACCCAGACGGTGGTGAATGGGCGCAAGGTAGGTACGGAGCTAACCTCGCATGCCCGCGATCGCCGATCGTACGTTGAGCGCAATAACAATCTGCTGCTGCCGAGCGGCACTAAGCAGTCCCGGGAGGAACCCCAGGAGCCACAGGATACCACCGAGGGTGGCCCTGCGCTGGCTGCCCTGCTCAAGGACAAGGTACCGATCTGCAACCAGTGCAATCACCGGATCGTCACGTAAGTAGTCGGTTTGGGTGTGGTGTGGAAGGGGGGGAGGCGTGCGCATCGAGAGTGGCTTGGTCCAGCGACTAATGGCGGGTGTGTCCTTCCGGGTTGTAGAGGTCCGTTCATCACCGCGCTCGGACGCATCTGGTGCCCGGACCACTTCATTTGCCACAACGCCAACTGCAAGCGCCCGCTGGCCGACATCGGGTTCGTCGAGGAGAAGGGTGACCTGTACTGCGAGTACTGCTTCGAGGAGTTCCTGGCCCCGCTGTGCTCCAAGTGCAACGGCAGAGTTAAGGTACGTTGTTTGAGAGGGAGCCCTAGTGAGCAGTGCGATGTAACTGGAACGGGCTTTTCCATTGACAGGGCGACTGCCTGAACGCCATCGGCAAGCAGTTCCACCCGGAGTGCTTCAAGTGCACGTACTGCGGCAAGCAGTTCGGCAACAGCCCGTTCTTCCTGGAGGAGGGCGAGCCGTACTGCGAGAAGGACTGGAACGACCTGTTCACCACCAAGTGCTTCGCCTGCGGCTTCCCGGTCGAAGCCGGCGACAAGTGGGTGGAGGCCCTCAACAACAACTACCACAGCCAGTGCTTCAACTGCACCGTAAGTGATCGGCCCGGAGCCCCGCTCGACTCACACCTCTCACGTGGCTTACGACCTTACTTTTCAGAGCTGCAAAAAGAACCTCGAGGGACAGAGCTTCTTCGCGAAGGGCGGACGCCCGTTCTGCAAAAACCACGCTCGCTAAACGGGGTCACCACACACCGGCACCCTTACCCTCACATTTAAAGTGCGTCATTTAATTCGAACGAAACCAAAAACAAGCAAAACTAATCGACAAAAACCGAGAGAGCGCGCAGAATTTTCGGTACAATCCCCAAAAAGTGGCCCGTTCGAGCAGAACTGCTCGAATGCACGAGCTAGAAAGAGGAACACTTGCGTACAACATCGCAACAACCGTGCAAGTGGCTTCGGTGGCATGTGGTGAAATATTTCAAGCGACCGTTTTCGATCAAGGAAAGCCGAGAGCGAGAGAGCGAGAGAGAGAAAGAGAGAGAGAGATGGTTGAAAGATTGTAGAATACATGAATGAATAGCACGAAGGTATGAGAGAGAGAGAGAGAGAGAGCGAAAGATAGGGGTTGATTTTTAACGAAAAGTTACACAAAACAAGAGATGATACATTACTAAGAGCATCGCAAATTTATGCTAGATTCATAGAGAGCTTTCACGCAGCTGGTGAGACGTTCGTAGGTACGATAGTGACGGCTTGCGGCCGTCACACAGCATTCGCAACCGGCGCACCGGCGGAACCGGCGAACTAGGCGATCCGTTAACGCTTCCGTACCGTGTCCGAATGTGTCGATGTTTAACGTTCTTTTCTTCCTTGTACACAGCGCAGCCTCTTACTCTCTTACGCCTTACTTTTACTACCCGAAACTACCGACAGAAGAAGCATCGCAAGCATCGCTACTTTATTTTTCTCTTTGTGTGTGATACAAATATAATTTTATTTATTTATGGCAAATGTTGCTGGTAATCATAATAAAGAAAAACGTTGTAAATTACCAGTGCTTTCAATTATTCCGAATCCGAAACTTCGGTGGTGAAGATGCAAATCAAACGATTCTCTCCTTTTGCGGTGCATTGGAAGTGAATGCTGGGTTATTTGTATGATTCATTGGACTAATAATATATGAACTTCATAGTGGAGTATTACTACATCATTCAACAATATTGTAAAGGAGTACAGTGAGCTGTGTTGCTTCATAATTGCAGTTCTCCTAAATCACAACTTGAATGAAAATCACTGGGCGTCTCCATCACAAAAAACCAGCTCAATTGGCCCACGCGCGTTGTCATAATAAAGTAGCTAGAACTTTGGTGTTGAGCATCGCCCCTGGTCCACATTCACATAAATTTTGCTACCCTTCAAGGAGTCACGTGCACCGAACGGGAGCTTTCAGAAAGCTTCGCCTCGCCTTCGTCTTCTATCACCATCAAACCAAAGCAAATGACCGAAAGCTTTCAGCAACGACTCCATATTTTGCCAAAGCATTATTCACGACAGAGTTTGACACACGACACATTAAAAAAAGACCGAAAAAAGGCGTCGTGCGTGAAGATGAATGAGATAGACATTGATAGAGGAGACCCGTGTCCACCGAAACGCGCTTCTCACGGAACTCACACTCGGATCCTTAGACAGCAGGAAAGCGACCAGCAGGAAGGGCAACCTAAACACACTCCGAAAAGCGTAAGAATGGCACTGGGAACCGTTGTAGAACAACAACATAAACAATGCCACCTTGAGGGCGCTGAGCGAACGGGAGAGAGAGAAAGTCCTGGATGTCCTTTTCCGGCGGAGTTCCGAGCCGAGTTTTCCGAGCAGCTGACACTCGCTGGCCTCGCTCGGGCCGTGCTCGGGGCCGCCAGTAGTCGGTGAGCATCTGTCGGAACTGGATGTCTTCCTAAGGGCCTCCCCATCTGTCGCGCACCGTGAAGCGATGGTTTTAGTTTTTTATTTCGGTTCTGTGTTTTCCCTTTCCGGAAGCGCTGCTCGGTGCAAAAAAGGTGCCTTTCCCAATTGTGCAAACCAAAAAAGGGAAGACAGTGGCAAGAGAGGTTTTAACTTTCTGTTTGCCGACGATACGGCGGCGAGTGTCTGTCAGTGCGTGCCGTGTGCGTCTCAAATTCCGGACACGTGTTTCAGGATTCTCTGCTTCGAATGGCAGCCCTGTTCCAGGGGGACGAAACGTGGACTCTTCATGCGCCATTAGATGCAGACTAGCCGACTCGCTGGGCTGGGACAAAGAAAACGCCTAATCGCCTGGAGGGGCACAGACATTCCGGTTCCATTCCGGTCGGTCGTCTGTGTACGTGCGTGTGTGTTGTGAGCGGGTTCTACACACGCCCTGGCTGGCTAAAGGATGCCGACAGGATAACACCCCATAGCCAAAGGATGCCACCCAGCAGCGGGAGGTGGAGGAGAATGACTTTTCCTTTCGCTGAACCCAGTGCCCTGTGCCCTACGCAAGGCGGTTCTGCAAACAACACGTCCCCCCCAAAGCCAGGATGCTGCAGACGACCACCGAGAAAGCTTCGCTGTTTGCCAATTCTTCCACGTGAGTACCCGCGCCGAGGACGGCGAAACGTGACCCCTCACTTGGGGTGTGGAGCCCGCGAGTGGCCGTGAGTGCCCGATCAGGACCGTTCGGGAGGACGACGACGGCGACGATGGATTACATAATTACGCTCGAGTGAGCGCCGATCGTCACCAGTCGCAATCCACGATGCTTAAAGAGAGAAAGAGTGAGAGAGAGTTGAGGATGAAAAGAGATAGAGAATGGATGCACTGTTCGGGGCGAGCTGAAAATTATTATCAAAAACAAAACACAAGCATAATGGCAGCAGCACAACTAAATGTCCTTTTCATTCCGAATGCGTGCCACAGGCCCCTGTGTCAGTGCACAGTGCTGTGTTTGTGTATCTGTATGAGCAATAAGTGTGCAACTGTGTGCATGGTGTATTCAAGGGTGTGATTAGTGAGTGTTAGTGCGGAAGGGGCTTTGATGGAAAATTTAAAGTGCGAACGAGTAGCAGGCCTTGGTCGGCGCGTGGCGTGTGGCGAATGTGAAAATCATCGCGCACGTGATTAGTAGCCCTGTGCATAGGTGTTTGTGTTTGTGCATGTAGTGCGAAAAGCAAAAGTGAGAGAGTAAGACGGCAGCATGCCTTAACGCAGTGTGCTGTGCTTGGCAGGCAGCCGTCTAGTCGTGCAATTTATGAGTGAGTTTCGGCTTTCGCCCGTGATGTCCTTTGTGACTTCCAGAAGAAAACGACGGCGGGTTCACTAATTAGACGGATTTTACTCGGTGGTCGTCATGCTCCGGTCGAAGGATTGCAAATAGCCAATGGAACGGAAGGTTAGTAACCATTTTTCAACCGCTTAGCATCCTTTTCAATGTAACGAGTCCACCCAGCGCCCAGTCCAGGGCAGGTTCTGTGGTGTGTTCTTTTCGATTCCGTTTTATGTTCACCCCGGAGAGTCCGGTTCTGCGAAAATGACGCTCTCTTACATACACAGCCCCATTCGGGCCGTGGTGGTGCAGTAGGGCAAGCAAATCAGGTCAATGACACGCTGGGGAACCAATCAAGGGTTGACGCGGCGCGCACCACGCTACGAGGTCAGCCGAGGGATGCTGCAGCGGTCGTTACGCTGGTTGCATCTCGTGCATCCCGGCCAGGGAACCGTTGCAAAACTGCACCGACCGGGACCGACTGGAACTGGAAAATCCAATTTAAACCCAAATCCTTGCTTCACGCTCGCGCGTAGCACATGATGGTCGGAACCGTGACAGGACCGCGTAGAGTACACGAAACGTGGCTGCCACCCGTGGTGCGAGCTGTAGTCGCGTGCACAAACAACTCTGCGCTACGCTCTCGGGATGGCTCCGGTCCGGTGCACGTGTTCCTGCGCTGACCATGGTGGCCCAGTGGACCTAACTACTCCTTTTCTCGCTCTCCCTCTCACTCACAGGGTGGCGCATATTAGCGCCCACTAATGGGAGACGCTTCTTGCGGTGTCGAAGGACTCTTCTGACCGCGGAAAGCATCCTTAGCAAAAGGGGACAGTGCACGGACAGTAGCAGCGCGCGAAGCACTTCCATTTTCTTGCTCACCAAAGTGCAATGAATCATTGTACAAGCCGTTTCACCGGGATGACGGCGAGAAACGGGACAAGCAGGAAGTCCCTTTGTGTGGGATGAAAGGACGCCACCCCCCGCCGTGCCCCTAGCACGGTTTTGCTTCATCCCTTTACACTGCCACTTTGCTGCGCATTTAGCTGCGCTGAAGGACTGGAGGGCTGTTTCGACGTGCTGTTTGTTTTTTCTCGCACACTGCCACCGACACCGGAACGCCGCTGATGTTATCGCCGACGCGCGCGCTGGATGAAGGGCCACCTGCTTACGGCCCAGCGCTCCCGGGTTATGCCTTACGGTTGCTGCCGTGGGCGTTCAAGGGGCTTCCGGAGCGCTACCTCTTCAGTCCCTAATCCCGGCATATTTGATTAGGCGATTGTTTACCGCTTCACGGCTGGCGCTGGCTTGCAAGCGATGAAGGTTAACCTGGCAAAGTTAAATTGCGCCTTTGCACTGGCACGGGCTACGGGCCAGATAGGGATAGCGCTCATTGGAAAATGCTTACAATGGGCACACCTTGCTTTTGGCCATTATAATTGTGTGGACTTCCACATCGAATTCCACATCTTTTTTCGTTAGAACTGGGAACAACATTAATTTCGAGTTCGTTGCAACATTTAAATGTGCGGTTGAAATTCCGTAAAAAGTAACGCGAGTCAATAGTGCAACCGGGATTGCATACCTTGAGGCGCATTTGGTTGGGAGTTTCGAAATGTGGTTAAATGCACATTGCATGCTTTCAGGCGTTATTTCGGTGAAAATTCGACGAAACTACGCAGCTGGAAAAGAGTGAATCGTTTTGTTTAAATTTTCCCAAAATGAACAATCTGGCGAGATATGGTGAATGATGTAATCATTTGATTTAATGCAATCATTGGTCGTGCAGAAACGAAATTAAGCAATCCACGAATTACAACGGAACAAGCTTTCGTTCTAATAATTTTTTTATATGAAACTTGTTGGGCGTTTGTCGTGCGAAAATGTTTCTAGAAGTTTTTATTAGATGCTCAGAAGATATTTTCATTTTAGCATTTGAAGTATGCTGCTGAACAATCGACTGGCGAGATAATGCGCGACGCCGGTCCGAAAACGCAAATTCGGATGGCTCGCAGCGTTCGCCGTTCGCGGAAAAAAGTGGAAAATTAAATCTTCAAAACAAACAATGACCAAACCGATTGCATCGCACCACACATATCCATCCCCATCTGCTGCATCGTTGCAGCTGAACCGAACCAGCGAACCGAAAGCGATTTGTAAGTGATGTTAATCCGGTGCTCCCTCGGACACACAGCGCCAACGAAACCCTTCGTTCAAGGCGGTGCTACGCGTGGGGAGCATAAATCCACGGCCCAGCAGGACCCGTGCACCGGGCACAATCTGCAGGATGTGGATGAAACTCCCGACGGAATAGCCCGACACCGACACCGAGCGGTAGTGACTGTCGGCCACATTTCCATCTGGTAGCGGGTGTGCGTATGCGGTTTGCATCCTGCTGTGATGGCTCATGGCAGTCTGTAGGTTTCGTTTCCGGCCTGCGTATGGATTGCAAATACGGCCGTCCGTACTGGACTGGGCCGGATTCTAGGAAAGGCTGCAGCTAATTTCATTTCGACAGACGATGCTTACAATGTTCGCCGAAGGTCGCTTGTTTGCAGTTCGTTTACAGGCATTACCGAGGGCGTCGTTTGGGGAGCTGCTAGCCGGTAGCCGAGATGTGGGGACGAAACAAGCCCGGAATGTGCATCTCAGATGCCGATTTGTGAGGGCACACGCGTGGCTTCTGCTACACATTAGCTCCATCTATTGATGTGGAATGAGATCGAGTGTGTCAATTGAAATTACTGATGGATGATAGTATCGTCAGTACGCTGATACGATCCTTGTGATCTAAGGACATTCATCAGACCGTCTGAAAAAGTCTCAGGCAAAATTATTATTTACCAACTGTTTACTTTTCCTATTACAATGATCCCACGTTACTCTGCTCGATCGTTGAATTCAAAAGCTTACAAATGTTTTCAGTCCGTTTTGATGTTACTGTACACGAAGAATTTAACCTAAATCTGTATTTTGGTTTATATGGAGCCACAATACCTTTTGGGGAAAGATTGATTAAAAGCGTATTTAAAAACTCATTGTAAAAATTGATGGCAACTAAACAGGTTCACAGGCTCAATTGAACGAAAAGCCTTACGAGGTCGTACTCTCACTTTAGCTGTCGTGTAACACTATAAAACAGATAATGATTTCCATTTCAATTAAAAATACTGGCCCTACTGGCAACCAGAACACTCACAGTGACTGTTTAAACCCCCTCATAAGATATACTCCGATTGTTAACGACTACAGAACGACAGAAGCGGAACGCTGGCAGAAGAGTTGTAAAGTGTAAGGCCTCCGCTTTTATGTCCCCTGACAAATGAGCTCAGCTTCCCCAGACGGTCGGAAAAAGTTGGGGAAAGTTTGCCCACAAAACTCCAGCTCGCTGGTAGAGAAAATCCCAGCCCGGCTGCTATGGGACCACAGGGAAAGCCACCCAGCAATAACAAATCTTGGCCCTCCGTTTGGAAATTGTTGCACTCAACCACACCACCGGGCTCATTTGTTCGGTAACCCGGCAGCGTAGCTCCCGACGCCCCTGTCTAGCTAGCAGGGCAGGCATTCCATTAAATTTATCTACAATCGGCTTACGGCTTCATTGGGACGCGCCGAAAATCCACCTCGAAACGAGGCCAGCAATCCTTTCCCGTGAGCCTTCGTTAGCTTTTCGGTAGCCGCAGTGAGCTGTGCAAATGTTCGCGGGCATCAGAACTTTATGTTCCGCAGCGACCGAAGTGTAGTCCATTGGCTGGCCCAAAAGAATTTGCCCAAATTTCATCCGCCATCTCCCCGGATATCTCGCGACGGGCAGCTGAAACCGCAAACCGTGGAACCCTGCCACTCAATGGGGTTACGGGAGGCATTTTATGGTACGGATTCTGCATATGGAGACGAAATGGGAAAACCTTAAGCTTGAGACCAGTTGGATTGGTAGGGGCTTAGTTGGGGGCCTCTGTAGTTATTAATGAAGTGTCTAGTGGGAACTTTCGAAGAGATTAACGGCTAACAGAAGCATGGCACATAGGAAATAATATAACATGAATATGTTACAGGTTTTTTTTAATTCCTAGAAGCTTTTAATTATTGTTGTTCTACTATTGAACCCCATGGTTTGTATGGCTCACTGACAGACTATCTGTCAAAACCACCGCTGCCCCCATTGGCCAAGGTTCATATATGACAAAGCTACTAATCTCTGAATAACCAAAAATGTATGAATATTAACAAAAATGTGATCGATAAAGGTAGAAGGTGGTCCGTTTGCTTACATTTCCGAATGTGTTTTCGCAAATTGAATCTGAGCCGTCGAGACGTTGATGTCGTTCCATTAACCATTCAATTGGGGCCGTATTTTCGAACCATGCTCCAGACCGGACACAGCCTAGCTCCGCCATTGAAGTGCGTCTGGTGCGTTAAACCTCGCAGACTATTATTAAAAGTTTTCAGCATCAAAGTGACCGCCAACGTCCGATCGGCATCGGTTCCATGGCGATGGTGAATCGGTTTTGTTATTCATTGCGAAAATGTTTAAGTTTAATAGCTTTACGGTTCATTGAATTGCCTGTCGCCGGCACCACGACCATCGGTTCCGTCACTGCCGGGCATGCCATGGCCTGCTTTGGTCTCCATACCAGCGGAAACTTTTGCACTTAAGCATAAAAGAACGAATATAAAAACATCGCGCCACATAAATACGGGCCGCCACGGTTCGATAGGGACTGTCGATTTTTTTTATCGTTTTTCACAACGAACCACCGTTAGTGGTTTCGTTTTGTCGTAATAATTTCCTTCTTTGCACTGAGCTGGTTTTGCGACAACCACCGGCAACTTCATCGTCGGCGGAATTGACGAACCGGAACCTGCTGCTGCAGCTGCTCCCTGAGATCTTTTTGTGTGAGGGAAGCGAAATATGGAAAGATGATCGATGAGTCAGCTTCGGGCGGAAGTTGTGGTTTTTTCTCCTTTTGTTTATCGGGCCAGTTAGCATACCCAAGCGAGTCAATAAATATTTATGTTAAACGGAGTAGCGTAACGCCCGTTGGTTGGCCGACCGGCCAGTCAGTAACCTTGGAATGTGATGCTAAAAAGCGCATTAAGATTAATTTAATGTTTAAAATGAATTTTGCGGCCCAAGAAATCGATCGATTGCGTCTTCTGCTTTCACAGAACAGAGTTTCATAGGAAGGCGTTCCATTGTTCTTTGGTGAAAGAAACTTTGTTACCGTGATTCTTGAACCAAGACCCACCATTTTGGAGGGCAAAGATTTTCTCTTTGCTCATCGAAGAGAAAACTTTGTAAGTATAGAAACCACATTCAAAATATTGCGTTGGCTCAGTTGCTTTAGTCGTGACCCCTGCTGTCCTGCGGTTTATCCAAACTCCTTATTGCGATCTTTGTTGGGCTATTACTCAAATTGCTTTCCCTGGAAAAACACACACATAACTCATCATATTTATTCAGCTTCGTTTCGTAATAGCTGGCAAAATATCTTACGGCCGTCGGAATGAGCGAAAGCGTAGCAAAATCAAAGATCCTGTTAGGACTGCAAGTCTGGTTGATTTTTCAAATAACTGTCTGTTCCCATTTCCGGTACGACCTGCAGCGGTGTAGCGAGCGAGCAAATAGACAAACACCGAAGTCGTCGGCTTCGCCGCTCGCCGGACACGGAAATTGCTCATCGTTCGAAACGAGCCGACTGCCTGGCTGGCAAGCCTCTGGCTCGCCAGCAATCCTCGGGCCGTAAAAAAACCACGTCAATTCGACGGCTCTTTTGGTCCGGGTCCGGGAAGCGAAATTCGTGGTCTCGGAGCTCGCATATTTGCTGACATGCCAGACGGTTTTATTGCCGGTTTTTGTACGAAACTGATTACTGAACGATGTTGGCCCATTCCGTCCATTTCCTGAGCGCCCAGATTGTGAACCTGAAAACAAAATATCGTCCCAGTTAATTAATTTGACTGCTGAGGGGCAAGTGTAAATAGTTCCGTTAATGCCTGCCACTCGTCACCACAAACAGTTGGACTGTGGTGATTAAAAAAGAATCGTATTTGGCTTCTTAACTTATTTTTATGACAATTTTCAAACATTCAGTCCTTCCAACGCTGGTCGAAACCTGTCCAAATATGTCTGATCCTCCGTTCGTACCTGGTTTGTGGAATTATTCAGTTACTCTTGCTTCTGCGTAATGAGCACCCACCGGACGACCTTTCCAATAGCGCGAGCTTCTCTTTGGCTGCGTAGGAATATGGAACAGCCTCCGCCCGGCCGAAGGAAAGGTTACGTCGCTCATCGAAGCATTTCCAAGGCATGTTTAAAAGTGCGTTCTCCTTCTCTATTTGGGTCACGTAGCGCCGGGCATAAATAAACGAGGCA
Source organism: Anopheles bellator (assembly GCF_943735745.2). NCBI lineage: Eukaryota > Metazoa > Arthropoda > Insecta > Diptera > Culicidae > Anopheles > Anopheles bellator. Next base: position 52,584,417 of record NC_071285.1, on the reverse strand, counting down.
CTCTCTCTCTCTGGGGTCACTGTTGATGAAAAGTGACAACGATGGATCGGTCGCCGTTTGATGTCAACCTTCAACATTTTCCGATGATTATTCCTTGCTACGGACCCCAATACAATGTCGACTTTAAACAGTGGCTTTAATTTCACGTGTCCCTGAGAGGCTTCCAAGTGTCTTTGGAACTCATTATCGACAGGGCCAAACACGCACACAGTACCTCGTTTGAAAGATAATGCACGCACGAACCGCAGTCAGGAAACCTGCCCAGTCTATGTTTGTTAAAACGAACGCCTCTAATTGACATCGGGTATTTTAGGCACCAGTTTCTTGGGTTTGTGTGTCTACAATCAGGGCTTATTCGTTCTCTCTTTGTTCACACAACTCGTTCCGAATTTGGACAGAAATGCAGTGAAAGAAATGTTTAACTATGTGGCTTTAACATAAGCTATTGAGCGACTAACAAGCTGTCTGATATACGACAGCGATTGCGTCAGGGTTAAAGCACTATCAATGTTTAATTATCCGATCGGATCGGAAATCAAACGAATGTGCTATCGCTAAAAAGACGCCACCCGAGTGCTTCTTAATCATAAAACGTGCAATATCACGATGATCTACGAGCTCCTTTAACGGATACCACGGCGCCGCGAATCGGCCTCGGATTCTTATTTATGCCGAGGAGACAAATTGAAGGCGCCTGACAATGGCTTTTTTCGCGTGCCCGGCGATTGGCAAGTGGATCAAGATTATGACAATGTTTGCTCGATGGAGCTTGCCACTTGGCGTCCAAGACCCTTTCAGCGAGCAAACCACCAAACCAAAACAGAACAGGAAATCCAAAACCCCGCGATTGCTGGAAGGTTGGACCGACGATAAACATTACTGCTGCTACGAGTCCTGGGCAGCGCCGAACCCAAGCCAGGACCTCTTTTCACTAAATGATGAATTATTCAGTATTCTGGATTTCACGCAGGGCCTGCGTCAAGGACAAAGCCAACCGTAGTAAGCAGAAATGACAGAAAATTATGTTTTATTTTCCGATCGAATGGCCATCCCACCGTCAACCCGAGATGGATGTTGAAAGGATGATAATACTGGTGGATGTTTGTTTGGAAATAAAAAAATGTGGCATTGGCAACCCCATTACAACCATTACACATGGCTGCGCAAGCAGCACCCTTACTAGGTTCCTTAGAAATGAACCGGACACGTGTGAGATAAGCGCACGTGTCAGTAAACCTTCAAGGTCAAACGCTTGGCATGCGGCCGGTGACCACCACCACGGCTACATTTGTTGGTACAAATTTCGATTCGTTGCTAACCCAATGGTCCGAACGGGAGCTGTCGTTTGCAAAGCGATTGAAAAATTGTTTCTCAAATTGCAAAATCCGCTCGCAAAATGGCTAATGGTTGCTGTTGGCACATCGATTTGTTTCGATCAGCTACAGCCGCCGGGTTTATTGTTTCTTACGCTGTTACCCAACTAGGGTTTCTAATGCACGTCTCATGTACCTCATTGTGGCACGTGCTCAACCATGGCCTAGGATTACTAAGCGAACCGGTTCCACCGTTTGAATGGGGTAAGAGATCGATAGAATCCTTACGTTACATCCTATCGGTGCCCTGCACGTGCCCTGCTATTAAACATTTATCCACTGGACGCTTTGTGGAACAACTTTAAGGAAACTGAAGCCCTCACACGAAGCGGAGCTAAACTTTTCGCTTTCAATCATGGCCCATTTCGGAAAATTTTGAAAATCATTTCAAACTTCCCCAACACACGCTCCACTTCTCGGAACACGTCCCAAAACTAGTGTGCCATAAGCGTGGAGTGCGAGATAATTCATTGCCTTAGCGCTGAACAGCATTTCGGGAGGACGGGCAAAAGTGTCGTGTCCGTTAAGAGCTTCCTCGAACCGGTCGCGTTGTGCGTGTCCATGCGTGGCGTAGTGAGTTCGTCAGACACTGTCGAGTTACGGTGTCGCTTGTTTTTCCAGTTCGTTATGAGCACACGTTGAAATAGTGACTTAAGTTGTCAAAGTGTCTGCAAAAGTGTCTGCACCGTTGGCGAGAGTGTGTGGGAAGCGACGTGGTTGATCATCGAGGGCGTATACTTTAGCGCTTCATTGAAGAAGCGTAAGTAAACGCACATCCTCTGCACGATGGGTGCCGCCAACCTGAAACAACTGTTCCAGACAGTTACTTAGTGGCCCCGTCCGAGCAGCGACCGAGACCGAAGCCAATTTGCGCAGCAGCTGTAAAAGACAAGGATTTCGGGCGAAGACACCGGTGTGACAGGCGTTCCGTGCGTGCTGAAAACGTCAGTCATGAATAATTTCGCAGAAAAACGGCCTCTTTCATTTCATTATCCACTGCCCCGGAACTGGAAGCCACTGCCGTGGTGGTGAAAGGAAGTGGAGAGAAAGTTTAATGAAAAGAGCTGGTTGGAAGCTAACTGTTACGAAACATTGCAGGTTGCGGCACAGATTTCCCCGTAGGCACGAGGAAACTAAGGATTACGAACGGCATGGTAAAATTACATCTAGTTTTTAATAATATCCGTGCCAACCGCATGGAGGCGCCTGGTACCTGAATGCGATTATGATGGAGACGCCTGGTGGCCTGTAAGATCGTTTAAATAGTAATGCGATCGTTAAACAATCTTTTTGTTATTCGCTTTGATTCGAACAAATAATCTCTGCGTTAGCTGCCCCGACACGCCCGCCACCCGGAACGGAAGATCGAATCGGACAGCGATGGGGAAAATTGAATAATTATTGTCAAGCCTCCTCTCAAGCGACTAATTGAGGCCCGCAAATGATAATAATCATCCCTCTCACGCCGATTGATCTTGCCATGTGCCAGCACCAACACAGCTGCCGAACACAGGCGCTACGGAGCCAATAAGCTTCGCTCTTTAATTAGATTTTATCGAGACGTTGCCGGCGGCGTACGCTGGGATACGCTGGTTGGCTCTGGCGATGACTGATTGCATTACACGCTCGCAGCAATGGCGGGCTAGTTTGGCCTAGCTTTTTTGCCATTCCCCTTGACACTGACGAGGCCCTACCGAGGTCCGAAGTTCCGTAATTTATTCATTGGGCGGAACGTGCCTCAAGTCAGGGAGAAAATTCCGCCAGCACGCCCTGGTGTCGGGTGGTAAGGTGCCAGGGCCTGTCTTATGTCAATCATGCGACAGCCTGCGTCGGGCTCTCGAGTGCTGCCGTCGTGCCGTCGTGACTTTCGACCAGCTGGTGAGCCAGCGAACCGAAACGATCTCGGTTCGCCGTCCGAACCGTGACACAAACTATATTTAGTGTTGCTAGAAGGAGCCTTTATATTTATGCACGACAGTTCATTACATTGATTTCGTTACACATTGATTGGCAGAATGGTGTTTTCTGATGCCAATATTGTTTCTACCATAAAACACGTTTTTAATTAATGTCAAACGATCGCGTAATAAAACGTACCAAAATGGAGCCTCTCACTGGGGAAACGCAAATATCTATTTGCATCACAATTGCTTCCCGGCAAACTTTGTTTCTTTTATCGAATGCTTTCGGACCACAAGTGCCGTGCCAGCCAACCGGCCAGCCCCCGGCACATGGAAGGCATGAATCAAATTGGCGAAAACCTGAGCCAACCGAACTGCACAGCACATTACTTACGGTGGAGTGAAACGCTATTTCACTGCAATTTTCACCACACTTCTATTTGCTCCACTACTTTCTGCTGCCTTCTGCTGAGTGGGGAGCACGGGCCAGCGATGGCGAAATTGAAACCCTGGTTGTTGTTGTTGATCCTGGCTGCATCGTACTACGATACTTACGTTGCGCCACACGCGGCCAAGGGCCCTCGATGGTCACACAAGCGAAGCGAACGCGGACGGTTGTTTGCTATTTCATAAGACCCAGAAAGTGGAGTGCAATGTAATAAAAAACAATACACAGCACAATGCACAGCACGGATGGCCACCGTACTGTAGCTGGAGTAGAAACGGTCGCATGACGCTGCTCTGGCCCAGAGAGCTTTTATTAAATTTGTAAACTGCAGCTGGTCACTTGCAGGGCTCGAAACAGGGCTCAACAGGGATGGGTGGCGATTTTAAATTCAAAAAGGTTGTCTCTCATTCGGCGCTACTCAATTCCAATCTCTACCGTGCTGTCGCTTCTGTCTTTTTTTACTGTCAAACGAGAAGTAAATTGATTTCATGTTGTGTCCCGGGAGCCGTCAAATATGATTTGTAGTTAATGTCGATAAGACTAAAACTGTGTTGTTGCAGTTCACTTGCCCGTTCTTCATCTCGATCATGAGTGTTCTTATTTTTCTTCTGCCGCTCACAAACCCATGTGGTGTGACACATTTCGATTCATTACCGTTACGTCAATCGATGTAGTCCGTCAGTGTCCACGGATGTTGTCGGTCTCGAATAGAAAAAACCGAAATCGGGAGGGACCGCACGCCAAGGGAATAAATTTGATCGATGACGGGGATGGTGCCGCATGCCGGTAGACAATTTGTGTGTCGCTCGTCACCGGAAATGGGAAAGCTGGGTTTTCTTGAAATTAGACGACGAAAGACGCACATGGACCGATAAGCGGATAATTGGAATTGGTCCTTCGAGACGGAAGCCCAGAGCCCACAGACGGAACGTTCACGGTATCGCTCGACTCGTAAGCTTGATGTGACGAACACATCTAAAATGGAATGCAAAAGAACGATAGGCGGAATAAGTAATACTTTCCGTTTCGATCCAATCGATGTCAGCAAGACAGAGAACATGTGCAAAAGATTGGTATTAACGCATAATTTTTATCGTCGTTCGCACAAGTAATTGATTGGCAGTGTTCCAGGTTTCCACGAAATAACGCTCCCGGTTGAAAGGGTGATGGCGTACATGAATCGAATTATGTTTCCCATTTTCTTTGTTGTGGATAAAATAAAAACTCACGTCAAATATAATAATGAACGGAAATTGATTACCGCCCCGGTGCCCCACCATCGAGCACCGTAAATCAAGTACCGTCGCAGGGGCTTCATCTCCACGGGTACGGACGGCGTACGGAACGAGTGTGGATAAGCTGTTTAGTACTTCCGCCCGTTGTGGGAGATCAACAGTTTTAACGATTTGTTAATTGGTCGTTTACCGGCACAAATTTACAGCTGGGACCGTCGGTCATTGGTCGTGCTATTTTGGGTCCTGGAATAGCTGGAGCTTTTCGTCTCTAGTGACGGTTGAGCCAAATGGTAAACCTTTATACGGATTTAATGTGCTTTTATATGCGAGCATAAAACATAAACTTACTTCGGAGTCCTTTTCATCTACAAATTGCGCAGAACTCTATTGTTTGTAAGCATATTGCATTAAAATGTAAAGAACAAAATATCTACCTACCTATTCCCATGATTAAATAGGATAATGATGATTTACAATCAAGAAAATCATTTATGCAAATATCGTTGAAACATACTTGAATTGAGCTGAACATTCTTTTAATTCAGATTTAGATTATTAAACTATTATGTTTTTCTTTTCTTTGAACTTGCATTTGAGCAACATCCACATAAACTATCATTTTGAAGCAGTTAAAAATATATTAAACTAAAAAAATCTTCTACAATCCGGAATGTTTATATTTTATCCAACATTATCTTGTGGGTGTGGGTTATTCCATCTTGTGGGTGAATGAAGCAGACACAAACATAAAATAGTTTGGAGTGGAATGAAACAAACAAATAATAAACCGAACCGAAAAACACCACCATCAGCGCAACCCAGACAATCTCATAAAAGTGCCCCGAAAACACATCAAATCACTCCACGCCGTTTCTGTGCCACTCGAAGCAGCTTGGTGGTCTCTGGCAAACAACACTGGACCCAACGCTGGTCGGAAAAACAACATCGCTTTCATCTGCGGCAGAAAAATCGATAGCAACCTTTTTCCAACCAATCAATGGCTCTTCACACTATCGCGCCTGCAATTTGTTGGGCTTCCTTTTACGACGACGGCTGGCCAGAGGGACACCTGGTGAAGTGTGCCTGCTCTTCAATTTCTCATTACAAGTTCCTCCTATGCCGGTTGCACATGTGAAGGCCCCATGCCATGTGGGTTGCTGCAAACACTACAGGTTGCTTCTCACGCTGGACTGATTTGGTGGCCCACCGACCGAAGGAAGGCACCAGATTCGCAGCACACCTCGTTAACAATACATCGCAACCGGCACGTTTGGGAGAAGCTGGAGCGACTCGAGCCGCTGCTCCGGAGCCATGTGTTTGGCTAAAACTATCTCGCTAAATGGCAGCACCATTGGCTGAGCGCAGCGAACCGAGGGCCAGGATGATAACGGCAGCCATCAGCACCCGGCTCTAAGCGCCGGCGAAACTTCTTCATCGGAAGGCACTCGTGTGGAATCTCCCGGCAGGCGCGCGTTCTGGAGTGTATTGGTCCTTGGCGCACTCGCAGCGCAGTCATAAAGCTAGCCGAAAAGGTTTCTTGTTCGTCAGAATGTGCAAAAATGTAAGAGGTCCTTGTACTGGTGCGGTGTTCTTTTGCTGCTTTTATTTCGGGCGCGGTCCAGGGGCGAGGAGTCTAACGAGAGTCGGATGTTTCCCGGATGGCGCACCTCCGGCTGGGAGCGTTGGGTGCCAAGTAAACGATTTACAGCACGCTAACCACGGCAGAGACGGCTGCGCCAGGACCTCCTTTCTCGCCGTGGGATATTAAAACACAGAGAGAGCGAGAGAGAGAGAGCGAGAGAGCGGACGCTGTCGGTTGTGACACTCTGCTCGACGTCTCCGAGGCTCGCCCTGGAATGGATGCTTTTATTTCCTGTCCTCGGGGCTCGTTTCTTGCGGTCCGTGACTCTTTGTCCTTGCGCTTCGCCACCCAAGGGCGAGCCTCCCGTACGGTGCCATTCTTGATTCTTGGAGATTGTTGTTTCTTTCCACACACATTCACCCAGCCCGAGGGTTCCCGGTAGGGCTGCGAAATATTTTAAGAGCCTTTGGGCCCAAGACATTGGCCCAGTATGCGGAATGTATGCGAAGGTTTTCATCTTTTATCGCTTTCCTATGCGCAAGCTTGCGGTTAATCCAATTCTTTGCACGCCGAACCATTACCCGGAACGGCGGAAATCTTGCGCCCGCAGCAGCAGTGAGTTGGCAACGACCCGGCAACATTCTGAAGGCGGCAAGCGATGAAATGGAACGCCCCAGAGCCTGGTCCTGGTTTGTAGTTTTAATGGAACCACATGAAAAACTAAACACCATTCCGTGCGGCTCCTGTATTTTGCGATCCGCAGCACCGATAACGACCCCAGTGCTAGTTGGCCGTTGAGTGGTTCCCCGACGTGGCCGAGATTTACGGAAACATCGTTCGTTTGACAAACAATTCGCACGTCGTGCATTAATGGATGGTTTTTACAAGGAGTGAATGCTAGAATAGGAATTAAAAGAAATCTCCAGATTCTTCCAGACTGCAGGTTAGAGTCCTTTCGTTTGGGAAATATTCCAGCCAACCGTAATTAAGTCTACCGTTCCGTTGGCGCCCGAATGGACCGCTCAGACGAGCTCGGCAAAAGATATTGATTTCTTTGCCACCGGGGCCACTGCTGCACTAAAGATGTTGGTTTTGCACTTTCCAATGTTGTGCTTCGTTTAAATCGAGGCGACTGCTGCTGAATGAAGTCTAATTGCAAAGTTATGTTCTTGTTCTGGAGTTCATCGAATTCCAAGTGGACCCGGTAGACCGAGGTCTCCAGGAGCTCCTTCGGGATGCTTTGGCCTCAACGGGAACGGCGGAAGTGAACCGTGCTGAGGAGCCTTCTTCGTGGAACGGAGCGAAGCAGAAAAATGGGGTCAATCAAAGCCGTGCCGTGGCGAAACATTTCAAAATGAAGCGACGCTCATTAGATCATTAAATTTGTTCTGTTTCCCCGGAAGAATCGGATTATGCTGCAGTGGCGCAGGCCGTCCGGTCTTCATCAGCACGGCAAGGGCCAATTAAAATTAGAACTTTCTTTTCGATGGAATGGGCACACTTTTCGTACGTTGATTCGATGGCCTTTCCATGATCGGACAGTAGGTTGGGGTCGAAATAGGGTGTAAGTCTTAAATAGTCTTATTTTTGCCACCGTTCAACGTTTCGATAAATAGCGAATAATTAAACAGAAGCTACGTCCCAACTCTTCAAACCAACTTCAATATGGAAAACTGCTTTAATGGGGTTGCTGATGATTTCGTTGTTCTTAGTTGATTTTGATGGACTTGAAGGACACGTATTGCATTACTTTTAAAGGTTCATGAAGTTTGTTCAAGGACTTGTAACTATTTTAGTACCTACTTACTTGTTGACCAACGGCTCCGAACAGAAACTTCACCAAACATCAAGTCCCTTATTCAATCAGATTTGATACCAAAGTAACTGGAAAGAGGAAATAGGACATCCGGAAATCTAAGCTGTCACATGAAACAGTCGAGTTGGCAAAATATATCGTCCATAAAGAACAGGATTCTAGTAAGGATAGTTTCTCATTGATTTTTTGCATCCCCGGAAACCACATACTGGGTGCAACTCCTCCGTCTCAGTGTCCTCCAGTTTATTGCGATGTCTAGCGAAAGTAAGTGGCGTTAGAATAAAGCAAGAATGGTAAGCCCTTGCACTTGCCAGCAGCAAAAAGTCATCCGCCTTTGCAGTTGTTCAGATTTCACGAAACGAAACATGAATCTACCCAACGTACAAAGGTGATTTGGTTGCAAAAAACGGATCAGCCGAAGGAATATCAGAGCGAAAGAAATATTAGTGACAGACCGGGCCAAGCTTCTGCGTTGTCAGGTCCATCGAGCCGTGAATTGTGAACCGCCCTGGTGAGCGCTTTTTAAGACGATAGTTTTTCTTCTGTCAAGCTTCGACCAACGAGTCGCGCTGACGTTGAGTAGTCGACAGACAACGTTGTTTTTTATTTCGCTACGACTTCCCATAACGCTGGCCCATGATTTCCCATGACTTGGCCAGAGCGCGGATTAAGGGCCGGGAACTTTGTAAGCCTTTTAGCTCTACCAACAATTCACCCGCCTTGAAACGTCACGAAACGGCGACGGCGTTTGCCTTCATTCCGTTCGCTTACGCTAAGACCTCGCCGTAATTTTTGTAACACAAAAGAGGAAAATAATCCAAAATTGCCATTCGTCAGTCATTGTGCAAAGGTTTGCTTAAAGACTTCAACGCAACCCACCTTAACGTTACTGGTGCGGCAGCCTTCGAACGCCGATCTGCATGCCCGATCGATTTCCGAATCCTTCCCTTAACGGTGCACAGGTTAAGGGTTTGTGTAAACGGGCATTAAATTGGTGACAGTCGGCAGTCGGGGTCCGACCCGACGTGTGTGTCACTTTAGTCGCCTCTTGTAATAAATCATTTTGTCACCAGCACAGACGTTGAGGCTGAACCACTGCAACGAGGTCCGGGGTCGCAATCCGGTTGCGTTTCGGGTGCATCATTAATCAATGTGCCAATCTTGACGAATCCTCTCGAATTGGGTGCTTCTTTTGCACGTCTGCCATTCCTCAGTCCATGAAATGAATGTCCTTGAAGCGAACAAAAACCAGGGCAGGGCTTCTAAAGCGGGCCTCTGGGATCTGCAAATTAACTCCTTCGGGTCCGACCAACATTAACAATCTTTTCAGCCGCTCCAAGTACCACTGTCAAATTGAAACGCATAATATGAATCGTGCACTAAAATGAACTTTAATATTTTAATTCGTTTCAGAAAATCCAGTTCGACAAACAATCGACGGCACGTGTTAGGAATTGAAGCTGCACCGTTCGGTTAAATATGACCACACATTTCATTAGCACTTCCCCAGGTTGCCGAGTACCGGTGGCGTAGGCTACCGATCATAAATCACCCTGCGCCACCGATGGCTGCCATCGCGGCCGGATCCGCCGGGTCTCTCGTAGACCCGACCGGTGCACCGGTACCGGGAGCCCAGAAGCAGCGCAAGAAGAGCAAGTTTCGGGTGAGCAAATTAATCCGCCCGAATCGGGCTTAACTCGAGTGCTTCCGTTTTAATTTCATTAGAAAAGCGTTTTTGAGAACATCTTAAATTTAACGACAGCGAACAACAACTTCCAATTCTTCCTTCCCCCGTCACAGCTGAAGGAGCGTTCATCGTCCTCGGTGAGGGAGAAGTTCATCAACGATCCGGCGTACACGGAGGATGTGCGCCATCTGGCGCTTCCGATGCGCCGCAACAGTGGCCCCGAGCACGATCCGGGCCGCAAGTTCTACATGATACCGAAGAAAAAGTCCAACTCGGTCGGCAAGGACTATTCGCGTGGCTCCGGTAGTCTGCACATCAGCGGCACTGGGGCAGGAGGCTCAGAAGACTTTTATAAGCTGGACGTAGAGTCGATACGGCGCGCAGGTCTGAATGTGCCGGAAGTGAAGCCACGGCGCAAGAAGTACAACCACCACACGAGCGCTGAGTTACTGAACCGCCTGCTGAACACGGACGAGTCGAGCAGTTCGGATGCACTGCCGGCGAAAGCAACCACCTTGGATCGAGCTCGAGGACGAAGTCTAGACCGGCGGAGTTACGTGACGACCGTCGATGACGCGGAACAGCAACGTGGCAGCCGAAAGAATCGGAATCCCACCCGACGGCAGACCATCGAACGGGATGTAGTTCCGATACCGATCGAGCCGCTGGAGGACCCACTGCATCCGGAGGAGCCCGGATCCAAAGCGGGCGATCGAGAACCGGGTTCCTCGAAAGGCGGGCGCTTTCAAATCGGCAAACGGTTCCTGAAGGGTGAGATCGGCATCAAGAGCTTCAACTACTACCTCCTGAAGGAGGGTTTGAAGTCGTCCAAAAAGAATCTGCTCAAACAACGCTCGGCCCCAGTGGCCCCGGTTGCCGACGGGCAACAAGCGGCTCCGTTGCCGGAACCACCACCTCCGGTAGCCGGGATGGAAGCGGGAAGTCCACCCGACCATCGGCCGGATGAGGTACGGCGGCCGTCGGCCAAGTGTGAGGAGAACATTTACGAAGAGATCTACTTCGAGGATCGTCCCAAGTCGCAGGGAATTTACTTGAAAGAGGTCCCACAGCAGGATCCATCGACGCAGACGACGGGCGCTGAGCGTCGCGAGGCAAACGATGAGAAAATCCAGTTCATCGACTGCGAGCTGTGCGTCCAGCAGTGCAGTAATGCCAGCTGTGACCTGTGCCATGGCCGTGCCGCTCAGCATACGGCCCAGCAGCACGAACACCATCACCACCAGCTGCAGCAGCAACGGCAGGCCGAGCAGAAACAGCAGAATATCTACGAACAGCTGAAGCAGCACGGTTCCGGTGGTTCGTCTGCCGGCAGCGGATCCGGCACCGGGTTGACCTCCAGGACGAAGGCCTCCAAATCGCTGGACATGGACGAACTGTACCAGCGACAGAAGCAGCAACTGCAAGTCCAGCAGAGCCGCCAAAAACAGCCACAGCAGCAGCAAGGATACGTTGGAAGCGTTGAGGACCTGAATGGTGCCACCTCGGCCCTGTACGCGTCCCGGAACGTGCTCCAGTACCAGTCGTATAACCCGAGCAATCCGAATGTCTACAAACTTGAAACGACCCCGGTCGCATTCAGCTCCGACTACAGTCCGCTGCAGCAGATCTACTACAAACCCCAGCCGCCCCAGGGGACCATGCCTGGACCCCCAGGAGGTGGCCAGGATCTGGCCGCACAGCACATTTACCAGAAGCCGCTCCATCAGAAGCCTGGCACTGTGTCTGGTTCCGGGTCCGACTACTATCAGGAGCTCGCCGGAACCCGGAAGAAATCGTCCTCATCGAGCGATTCACTTCACCAGCGGCGGCTGCAGCGCGATCAGCCACTCTACCATCGCTCGACGACGGGGGTCTACCAGCAGAGGGCTCCACCGTTGGAGGAGCAGCTAGTGGCCGGAGCTCCACCGCCATCCACCGGGGTCGGTGCGAAGCTCTACAAGGTCAGCTCGAACGCATCGATCCTGAGTGAAGCGTCCGGACGGAGTGATGGGTCGTACAGACAGCAGTTACAGCAGCAGCAGCTTCAAACCCATCAAGCTGCTCAGCAGCCACACCTCACTCACCCCAGCATCCGGGCGGAGGCTCCTCCGGCGAGTGGCCAACCCGCCAGTCAGCCGTACGGGCGCACCGGAGGGAACATGTCCGACTCCAGCCTGGGTGATTCGCTGTTCTCGTACCCGGCGAATCGGCGCTACTTTGGCAGTTCCGAGAGCTGCCGGTTCGCGTCCGAAAGCTGCCGGCGGTGCAGCGTGGAGGTGGACAAGTGTAGCTTCTCCGACACCTGCCGCTACTCGGACTGCCGCAACTGTGACTGCTCGTCGAGCTACTTTTCGTCCGACTTTGACGATACCACGACGCACGCCGGCTCACGGAGCAAGAGTGGCTCGCGGGCATCGCACGCACCGGATCCGTCTGGGGCCGGTTACTATGCGGCCCCACCGTATGCCGAGGACTTCATGAAGCACGTGAGCGCGGTCAAGCGGGGCAGTCAGCCACCGGGGCAGCAGCAACCCGTGGCCGCCGGAACGCACCTGATGGCGGGTGGCAAGATCTACGAGACGCCACCGACCTACGTCGGGATGATGCCGTCGGCGGCCAGCGCTTTACTGAAAGCGCGAGAACCGACCTACGAGACGCTCCGCAATCCACCGTACTCCATCCCGATGGTAGGCGTCCCTTCCGGTGATGCGCTCGGCCTCGGTAGTCTCAGCGCTGCCCGCCTATCAATCAGCCAGAGCCACGAGGCATTACTCTCACCGACCAGGCGCAGTCGATCCAGTCGCAGCACCGACACCGAGCAGTATCCTTACGCGGAACGCCGGTCACCGAGTCCACACTACTCCAGGATTCGGCGACCGCACCAATCCAGCACACTTCCCGCTTCGGTACGCTCCGGACGACGTCAGCAGCAATACGACACCGGCGGGTACAGCGTGATCCGTGAGGGTCCCGGCCCAATGGCTGGTGGCTCGACTCTACCCAAGTCCTTCAGCATGCAACAGCCACATCCCGCGCAGTCAGCCGTCCCGTTGGCGACTGGCGGACGCTCCTCCTCGCTACTGGCGATGGGCCACGAGTACGCGGAAATTAGCAAACCCGCGGCCAAAGACAGCCGGAAACCGGTACCGCCGCCGATCAGTACCATCCCGACCCACCGGGATGGGCGCACCGGTGGATCGATGGGACGCGGCAAACCGAAACCGGCCGCGAGAAGTGCGTCGCCGGCGAAATACGGTCGGGTTGAGGTGCCGAACGTGGTGGAAGTCGCGGCCACCGCCGAACGAAAGTCTCGTGAACGGAAGTTGAAGGCAGGCGATCAGGCTGCTGACACTCCGACACTGCGTGACCGCTCACCGGTGGCCCCGAAGGTGGTTGCTACGGTCCAGGAGAAGGGCGCCAGGACGCGCAAGGAGCCGGCCACGGGGAGTGGGACGATCCCCGGGCGGGCCACGACGGGTAGCACTCGGCGCCGGGAGTTCGGAAAGTCCCGGGAACAGCAGCAGCGGTCAAAACGACGGGTTGCGCAAGATTTTAGCGACGATGAGGAAGAGGACGACGACGATGAGGTGTTCCTGAGCGACAAGGTTTACGAGCGGCCCGGACTCGGCAACCGTGGCACAACGGAAACGGTAAGTCACACTTGCCAGGATTGCAGGGCCTTCTATGGGTTGATCTGAGCCTTTCTTTATATTGACAACGCTACAAGAGGACTAACTACCACAGCGATGACTGTTGACTGACTTTATTGTTGAACAGCTTCCGAGCTTCTGGGTTCTTGGAATTTATTAAAGCTTTCTTTTGTATTTTACACAACGTAGAAATCTTAATGATCTCTCCTAAGCCTTACATTATTAATTCTTCGTTGCCTTATGGACCATGGCAGTCGTTCGTTTGGCCATTCACCAGGTGATGTCCGGTCCTCTTAGTGTCGCTTCTTAAGCATTATTTGATGGGTGTCGCCTCGATTGTAAACATCATAATCCGGAAATTGTGACGACAAAGAGTGGGTCATTATACCTGGAAAAAAGACAATATGGCAGCGATTCCGAGTTGCAGGACAGGTAAACAACGAGAACTGAAGCAAAACAGAACAATTCAGCAAGGACTATTCGTGGAAGTACATTTGGGAACGACCTAATATTTAGGCGGTCACCCAACATAACGCTTGGATACTTTAAAATGGCATTGAGATAATGTTGAATTAATACCAAAGTAATGAACGGTTTCCCTCAACTCCAAAGATCCGTCCCTTTCCTTATTGAACGGTCAGTGTTAGTGTCCGCGCGTCAACACTCCTGGGCGAATCTCACACTCCCAAGAGCCGTAAGCGATGCAAATTTATTGTCCTCTACAGAGATTAAAGTAAGTACCCTCGCTTCGGTTTGCTCTACTGCAGGACATTTCTTGATTACTTCTCGATTACCCGTACAAACTTGCCCTCGACTTGTCGAAAGAATCCATTCCGTAATCCGTAATTGAGAGAATTGCTTCCAATAAATTTTTGCCCTGCCACGGGTTCGCTGGGATTAAACATTCGCTGTTCGGACACGAGTCGTCCTAACTCCCGGGGGACCGGCAATGATCTGACTGTTTACCTTTCGTTCCGCTCAGCGAGTCCACACTCCGTCCGAACGGTCGATCTGGTCGTACCGGCTCTACTGCCCCAATAATCACCCGATTCGGTCACTTCCAAGGATTAAGACGATAATCAGGGTTTGTCCCATTCGAACAGCGCACATCCGAGAACGCCGCAGAAACGGTTTCATCCGTAAGCGATCCCTGGTTTGGCCAGCCCCGTGGATGATTGGCCGTCGCACATCGTCTGATACTTCTGTGTCGACTTACCACCAGCTGACGGTTTGCACGGTAATCGGTTCACTCGATCGATTCCAATCGCCGGCCGGAATCTTATTGTCGGGAAGTTGTCTCATTGGCTTCCGTCGATTTTTTTTCCTGTTTTTTGGCTCCATCTATCTTTTACCGTCTGTTCCATCCGTGTTTCCGTGACGACGATAAGATTAAACTTCTGACTCGTGCCGTGTGCCGTGTGTCCCTGGGAGCTGTAATCCGAGTTGTGTGCAGAGACTGTCGCCACACTTTTTCCTTGCGGGTTTTGTGTTTCCTCGAGGTCGAGGAGCGGCAGTCGACAAACGGAAACAAGCGTCATAATTACCGGCGCTAAATAATTCAGCTAATTAATTGGGAAGACGTTGAACGCTTGAGATGGGTTTCGCGCTGATGCGGTTCCGGCGCCAACCCACTCAAAGTGTCCTGTCACCTGGACAAACCCCGACATCCATCCTGCCCCGAATCGATGGCAAGCTAATCTCACGCAAAGGCGCGCACGCTGGCTTTTTGTGACGCCATGGCACGTGGATGGCACGCTACGCGCCAAGCGTGCCGTGGTTGCGACTCGTGAAGCGCGTGGCGTGTTTATTTCGCCGTGAATATTTAAAGCCCTTCTGGCTGCTCCCGGAACTGGTGGCACCCGGGGACACCCTTGACGCACCGTGAACCACGTGCCGCCCCGGTCGCCGGTTTGTGAAGAGTGTCTGTCGAGGGTCAGTAATGAGGCTCCAACCGCTGCTTAGCAGTAGCAGTCGGTCTCAGGCCCACCAGTGCGGTAGGCCGTGTGTCCCTGATTCGCATCCTAATTATCCACCCACCGAGTGTACCGGTCGCTTAATCCGCTTAACCCGCAGAACCCGGCGAACGACAATTTGTGTAGCGATGAATGTGCCCTGATTGAGGAAGCCACCACGGATGGTTGTGGCCCAGACGGCTCGTGGAGTGTTCGGAGAAAATTGAAAACACACCGCCGGTGGCCCGACCATCTTTTGTAGGCGCCGGATGTCGTTATTTATGGGCCAAACCCGAAACGAAAATGGCGGCCTCCATTAGTGCCTACCATCCGTGTTTCGTTATTCATTGGGCTTTCGATTGGGTTTTCGGATTGAATGGTTCATATTGTTTTAAAATGGATCCTTGCGTGAGGAATAAAAAATACGTTTCGGGAGATTGTAAAATTTTTCAATCGAACAAAAAGGACTCAAAAAGGACAAAGGACTAAACGGACTACAACAATGGCCACCAGTTTATTACTGAGCCCTTTTCTAAAGATTTCTTTTTTAATGGAAAATGGAATCAGTGACATGCGGTGTAAGGTTTAATGGTTGTCCGAGTGCGTGATTGATTCGTGAGTAATTGTTCCACATCCTCGAACCAATTGTTTCATAAATTGTAAGCACTGAATAGTGGATTGAATGTCGAATAACTGAACTGAAATGATTGAGGTTCTATTTTCACTCAACGTTGGATCTTTTCATACTAAAAAAATATATGAAACGCGTCGTTTAACCGCAAAATTAACAAAATGCCCTTTAAACGACTAACGTCATGGAGCTAACGTTAAAGTTATGATGATTTCAATTATAAACATAACGGTAACGAGGATAAGGAAAACTTTTAACTACAAACTTATCTCACGAGATTGGATTACAGCAGCCACTCAAAGCCGGCAGCCGAGCTAAACATCAATCCAATTAATATGCCATTGCGCCCAAACAGAATACTCTCGGATTGTTGTACGGTAGCCCTCCGAAGCGACAACCTGGGCCGCTTCTGTAAGAAATAAGCTCCTTAAAGAGCGCCTTCAAAGTGTCGCTCTTCAAAGTTTATCATTTTACTGTAAAACAAAACCAAAAACAATTTCACCAAAACCCCGGCCCGGGATTATGAAACTTCTTCGAACGGTCCTTCCATCTCTGACGGCCTCTCTCCTTCTCTCTGTTCCCCGTTTTAAATAGTTCCTCCCTGTACACAGATTTATTGTAGGCAATACTCATTTCTTTTATAATGAAATTGGGCAAAATATAAATCCCTTCACTTGTCGCGCTGCGGACTCGACGGCGGAGTATTATGCAGTTTTCTTTTTCACTCTCTCTTCTGTTGTCGACAAAAAAAACTTACTCCATTGCCATTCACAGGACATTGTTCGTGCCAGAAGCGGGCCAGATTTGAACCACGGAAAAGTTGCACCATTTTTCCTTCGCCATCGCCAACGAATCCTTGTGGCAGGAGCAGAGCCTGGTGGGCAACTTTTCCGAGTCTTGTACGACTCTGTTTAGGCCCTCTTCTTCCGATGGCCACCTGATAGTGGGCCCCCAAACCGAGCGCCTTCGGGGGTGACAAATGGCCACCCGACTAGGCGCGGGGTGTCCCTCAATTTCAGTGATTCAGGCGACACATCGCTGGTGCTGGTCTTTTGTGTCCAACTTTGACGGGTAGCAGAGCATAATTTATCAGTGGATTTTTGCATAATTGCGCCCGTATCGTATCGGTTACCTGGGACGCTGCAACCGAGAAGCATGCTTTCGTTCCGACCGGTACACAGGATACCGGCCTGTGGCAGGAGCCTGAAGAATTTGGGCATAATTTTAATGATCGTGTTTAGGGGAGAACATAGCAGTGACACATTGCTGCCTGTGTCCGCAGCAAGATTTATCGTTTTCATAACAAAAAAACACGAAACAACAGCAAAACGTTTCTTTCCTTTCGTAAAGATTGTTTTAGATGCTTTAAGATCCTATTGAAAGGAAAAGAAATTCTCATACCCAGTGTTATAAATTCGAAATTTTTGAGCAGAATTTTGAACCAGATTTGTTGGTTATCAGTAGAACAACGACGATAACGTCTTCAAAGGTGAAAATGAACAACTCTGCCTTGGGAAAAAGCAGATTTCGATTTAAAATACCGATGAAAAACTTTCCACCGTAGCAGTGCCCCTTTAAAGAAGACCTTTATGCCACACCATTCCTGTTCTCTTTCGAGCAAGATATCGGTTTTCCGTTCTTTTTATGGGTTTGTTATCGCTCACGGTGGCCAACGTTGCTCCGGCCGGCATCTGCGTCTTGACGGAAAGCGTGTGTAATTATTCTGACAATCGCTGACAGCTTCTCATAATCCACAAGTTCTCCGGGCTTCTGTGAAGCGAACGCCCGCTTCGTCGTTCTTGGAAGGCCGCAATTATTTCGACTCCTCGCCATTCAGGTCCGTGACCCGGCCCCGGATCCACCGGTGCCAGAGTTTCCTCGCCTCCTCGCGATTGAATTCGTCGTAAATCTTTGATGCGTCGAAAGTCAACCAATCGATAGGCAGCGAGCCTCACATGAGCCGACCCGGCGGCGGTGGATTTCACGGGAAGCAACCATTATTACCGGTGCCAACGGGACAGTGTTTGTGGCACCCGGCTCGTGTGGGAACCCGAAATCAGATCTTTGATCGTTCTCCTTCACGGATGCGGATCCATTACTCGCAACGCGCGGCCATTGCGCACCGGCGAGCGAACCCCTTGGGCACCGGAGAATTTTGATTATTTGCGCTGCCCCGCACCCACAGTGCTACCAAATTTGCGAGCGTCTTGAGATGTATGCAAAAATGCAGGCAAAAGAGAAGCAATCAAGTGGAACGTGTGCCGGTTCCGTGCATAATACCCCCGGACCGAAATTAATGAACATGCAAACGGATTCCGACTCGGGAGCCTCGGAAGAGGTCCCGCCAAACCAACCTCTCGCGCCTCTCGAGAAGGGCTTTTCTGTTGAAAATACACATCAAGCCCGGGGCCAGGCTGGGGTCCTTCAGCTGCACGGAATCGGCAACGCCTTCCGCGTTCTTTTTTTCCAAGCTGTCGCCACTAAAGTGGGCACTTTACTGAAAGGCTCGGCCTTTAGGGCACAATGAATAAACCATGAGGGGTGCCACGGCGTGCGAGAAAAGGGCCACACGGAGTCGTCCGTTTTCCCGGCTTTTCTCCATTCACCGCTTTCCCGCAACGCCCAGGATGCCCAGGATGCTCAAGTTTGCGGTTCGGTTCGCGGTGTACGGCGATGTGTTTACATGTCGTTGGTCCGCCACCCGGCATATACCGGATCGAGAGTGGAAAAGGATAGCGAAAAGGACGATGGATGGGGTCCGGTCTCTTTTCTTTGGCTTTGGCTGAGTTTGTCACCCTCCGAAGATCCTGCAACGCCCAGCCTCTTATGCGTGTCAATGGAGCTGACGGAATGGGGCGTTGCTGACTATCGGTCGCCTGCTCGAAAGTGGTTCGTTCGTGCGTGGTGCTGGGTCAATGCACTCATCGTGCACAACGTGCGTCCTGCCCAACGCGGCCTGTACATTATCATCACTCACGGGAGATATTATCGGGGATACAGACGTTCGTGAGCCAGAGTTTGTAGCACAGCCTGCACTTCACTGGACTAGTCCTCCGTTTTATGTTTTCCTTCGCCTTTTGCGGGCTTACCATTCACTCATTTCCATTCGTCAGGCTCGATTTTAACTAAGCTTTTCACATTTTGATCTTCTGCCTCGAGCCACGAGGTCGTTTGAAATGAAAAATGAGTTCCGCGTTTGATGTGACTGAGTTTTGTTTCGGCAACGGACCGTGTTTTCGAGTTTCAGAAATGTGTCTAATTTTGTTCTCCATCTCTCCGGCTTCAAAGCTGGAAAAGTGGACGCCAACTGCCGCGGTGCGTTGAGGCCAATCCCATAAATTACTTTTTCACGTTGTTTTTTTTTCTTGTTTCTATTTCTCCATTTCCACAAGTCCGGACCGTGCCGGACCGTGCCGTACCGTATTTATTACATCCGCCGTACTTGTTTCGCAAACTTTTCTGGTTCACACTTCCACTCGAATGATCGCTTCGTTTGGGGGTGTGGTGGCCTTAAAGTGATACCTAGAAGTACGGCAAGAGCCGCACCCAACAGTAGCAGCATAAACAAAATGTAATTAAAGTAGTTGGTTTTTAAACATTCTCAATATTTGGAAAATTTTCACCTCGACTTCCACTACATGTACCTCATTTTTATCGATCACAAACAAATGCAAGTGTCTTCACAGTAATTGGAGCAAAACAGATGAGTTAAAGAACCTTCAAAGAAGTGTTTACGTTAAGCAAATTAAAAGTAAACACCGGTCATGCCCAATTTGATCAGCAAAACATCACCTTCGTCGGATGAAAATATTCCGTCCCTCGTCTAAGCCGCGTTGTTAAGCGTAACCGTTGGTTGAAGAAAGAAGCCATCGAAAAGGTTCCAATTCCACGAATCGCTTCTTTCTCCGAGGCAAGCCAGATCGCTTCTTAAGCCCCCGGAGGGTCGACCCGGTGTCAGCCAGTATCTATGTTCACTAGAAGTTGACGAGATCTTTCATGTGGCGTAGACGCCAACTAATTAAGGCAAGCACTCCCGACGCGCCCGGTTGTCGGTGCCAGCAAAGCAACCTCTGCCAGGTAGTGCGCAAAGTAATTGCTTTCATCGCACGCACGGCGCCCTCTTTTGGGGTGATTTTCCTGGAAGTCCTCCGCACTCTCAGTGATGCAGCCCGGGCCAGTGACCGATGGAAAGTGTCCCAAAAACTTAATAAAATCGCCAAACCGGAAGCAACCGTAGAGTTCCTCGGACCGTCCTAGGCAACCGCGGAAGTAGCGTTGCTATGACAGCCCGTGAGCCCGCGTGAGACAACTTGCTCACCCGCCCCGCCCCAACCGCGCTGTCACGCTCAGCTCACCAGATTTTAATTCACTTTTGTCCGTTTATACCGTGATTTATTCGCAGGGTCCTTCCACGAAAGGATTGTCAACAGCAGGGGCGACCAGTGTAACAACAACCAGCACCACGCCTCAAACGACGGTGGCTAGTGGTCCGGTGGCCACCACCATCGTGAGCACCACGGTTACTACCACTACCACCATCGACTCGACCGCCGTAGTAGCGCACCGTGCTCCGGGAAGCTTGGTGGCCGGGAAGCAAGCTTTCGATTTTACGCTACAACCCCCCACCTCGTCCTCGTCGTCCAGTGGCACTCAGCCCCACTCGTCCACCTCCGGGCCCTCGGTGGGCCCCGCCTCGCCGACCCGCAAATCAAAACAAAAGCCAGAGTCCGAAGCCGCTCCGGCAACCGGCACGGCGCCACCGTCGTCGGTCGGTTCGGTCACTCAGCCGAACGAAAGCGAGAGTTTGCGCACGACGACCGACCACGCCGGATCGAAAGCTCCGGCCGCCGATGGGGCCGGCCCCATCGTGAGTGACCCCGCGTCGGATGCTGGGCGTTGGGCTTCACCGGTGCTGCTGAGTGGTGGTTCCGGCAGCAAAACAACAACAATCGCACTCAGTAGCGAATCTGACGTCGCCGGTGACAGATCGCGCCGTGACGGCCCCGTCGTGCCACGCCAACCCGCGGACACCCCAAACAGGTAACGTAACATAACGGGTCTCGTGATTTTTATTCTTCCTTTCCGTTCGTTCCGTGACCGTGCCTAAAACTGTGAACCGGTGGGGAGAGATTTGGGGATTTCGGGAGGACGAACCTGAGTGTTGAGAAGGCGCGCGCACACACCCCCACACACGCTCACTGATCGCTGGAACCGGGGAGCTTTCCCGGGGAGCTTGGCCCCCGGGTTGGGAGCTTTTGGGCCGTGGCGGGCAAAAGGATCACCGCTCGCACCGCTGTAGGTGTGTGCGAGGATGCGGGCAACTTCATCATTATGCAAAGCCTGCCCTCACGCGGGCCACCTGCTGGCCCATAACAAAATGGCGCACTCGCCGTTTTGTTTACCTTTGGGCGAACGACAACGTACCGTAAAAGTGGTTGCCAGCATCCTGGCAGGTGCCTTCAGGAGTCAAAAGGCCGACAAAGGGTCCTCCATTGTTTGCCCTCACCAACCCCCTTTCCCCCCCACCCCCTTTCCTCCTCTGGGATGAGTAGACGGATTCGTTTCCGGCCATTGTTTGGACCCCGCGTTTTTGGAGTGTTTTATTTTCGATGTGGGCTACAAGTTCTACGCATTGCCGGTTGCTCTTAGCACGTTAGCGGCTTTTGTTTGCGGTTCCGTGGGCGTGGGCACACCCCTGGTCGATGTAGAACCGTTCCGGAGATGCTCGTGTGTGCCCCCTAATACAACGATCGTCGTGAGACGAGGACGACGAGGGTTTAGTTGCGTGCTGAACGCTCACCCATAGGAAAGTGTCGACCAGAATAGCAAAGCAAGTGGCTCGTGTGTGCGGATGTCCCGTTCAGGAATGTGACCACTTTTCCCGTCGACTGCTCACGTGCTGTATTGGGCTCCGCTAGCCCGGTGAACGCAACAAAAGTTAGGAAAAGCGGTGGAAAATCGTTAATTGTGCGAAAAGTGGCGAGCATTATCGTGGGCTCCGTCTGTGGCATCCGAGGGAAGCCCCGACCGCCGCAGTGTCACTGTCACTGCCCCGGGGGGGCTCAGTCCAACGCTCCCAGCCCAGACGTGCGCCGCAGTTCAAGAGTCAAACCACCGCGAAAATGTGCGCTGGAGAAAAGCCACAGTGATTATGAGGAAAGCGCTGGCGCCCGGAGGGGCAACCCCAACAGTGACGGATGCCCGACAGTGTTCCGATGTGCAAAAGTGCAGGTGATTGATGGTTTCCACTGTGGCCCCTTTTTCCGACCGCGACGACGACGACGTCTGACGCCGTGATTCGACATGTGCGTTCGCCCGCGGGCCTGCAACAGGTTTTTGGTGTACCGCGTTGTGCATTTCGATAAGAAGAGCCCAGCATCGCATGCATCCTAACCACCTGAGCGGAGAGAGAGACGTACGTGACCGGCCCCACCGTGAATTCCAAACTGCAATCCGTACCGGGATTTTGCAGTTTTTTTCTCCCACCCCTCGCACTCGGATCTAAACTGCTTTTGGCCACACGTCGCCCGGACGATGATGTGACGACGCGATGTCGCTGGCGATGGCAATGATGATGATGAAAGTGAAATGTTTCCTTTTTCCGACCATGCCCGTTGGCGGTCGATTTGACGGCAAACGCGCGGAGTGCATCAACTATTTAGTCGTACGCCGTACGCCGCAGGGCCCCACCGGGCGCCATCGATAGAAAAGCCTCACTTCTCTTCCATCTTTCCGGTCGCAAGACAGAGATAGAAATGGAGAGAAATAGACAGACTGTGGCAGCAATGATAAAAGATTGTTTGCTACTCACCAGCCGGAGTTGTGTTGAAGAAGCAAATTAAAAAGTAGATCAAAGTAAAGTAGCTCTCAAACTGGCTCTATTCAGACATTACGCCAAAGGCGTCCTTCGAAATGAATGTTTGACGTGCGGAGGATTAAAACATGAGTGAGAATATAGCGTAGAACCTTTCGAGGTATTATTGTTTAGGTGAACCACAACGCTTGTTATTCAAAGATAGCTCATGTGGTCTTGTTGAATTTTTAATGCAGACGTTGTTGGACTCAGGGAATACGACTCTTTTTGTGTGACGTTGATGGTAATATTAGTTAAGCATTTTGGAGATAAAATTTTAATGTCAAGATGGTTTAAAATTTCCCCTTAAGGTGATTGTTTTGATCGGGTAAAAGAAATAAAACTCCTTTCTATAAAATCTATAACTTAATTTATCAAAAATTAAAATTAAAAGCAGACGGAATCTGCTTAGAAGAAATAAAATTTATAGCTAAATAAGAATAGATAGTGCATATAATGCTATCTCAACCAAACTGACCAACTCGGCTAAACTTTGGTTAAACACTGATAGAAACATTAATGAACGGAACTCAAGGATCAAGTTAGGCCATCCGTGCCCAAACATGTTTATCGTAGCCATCGGAAGTGGCTAAGCCACCGTCAATATTTGCCTTACTTTCTACACATTCTACCCTCTCATTATCTCTCCCAAGTGCTTTTATGGCCAACACGGGCACAAAAAGTACTTCACGATCATCGCAACCGCAGTGAAAACAACGTGAAAATCAAGTTGTGCGTATAAAGCGAGTGAAGTGAACGGTTACAGCAATATTTTCCACCCCGGAAAAATAGTGATAACGCTCCGACCGTCAGGAGACAGGATCCGCGCCCGGAAGAGTAGTGCTACACCTTCACCGGACAAGTTGATGGTCCTCAGCGGTCGCCAGAGATTAAGGAGTGTTGATCAAGTGTGCAGTGGGCCTGTGGGTTGACCTACAGAAATCGTTACGGTCCGGAAAACGGTACAACGAAAAGTGAAAAGTTCTTGTTCTTTGCGTGCGAGTGAGAGAAAGTCCTTGAAGGTCAGGGGCGCGGCTGTTGCCTCCCGCGCGAAAGGGGCTCAGTTAAGCTAAGGTCCGTCCGTCCGTCAGCTGCCATTCGGCGGAAGTGTAAAGTCGAATCAACACTCCCAAAACTCCTACACGCGGCGGCATCGATCGAAAGGCAGAAGGTTTGAGTTGCCCTTTTATTTTATTTTCTTTTAGATTTGTTTCGCATTTTGGGTCTTCCCTTTTTCTCCGGAGGGTTTCTTTCTGTGTTTACGTTCGGCGCCCTAATACATATTTGCCATTAATTCTGAAGGTGAGGACACCCGGGGCTAGAACTGCCCGGAGAATAGCAAAATACCTAGAACACGGACAGCCGCTTGGGTTTGGTTGCTGTCGATCGGGTGTTTTCTTTGTTTTCTAAGTGGATCAATAAAATATTCCAGACGTGTACCGGGACCAGGACTCCAGAGCCATCATTCCGATCGACTCTTGGAATCTTTTTCCTTCCGCAGCAACTGTGTGTGTGGATATGTTGGGCCACACGACATATCGTCGAAAGCTGCCTTTCTAGTGAATACTAAAGTTGCTCGTCAAGCGACTTGTTTTCGTTTGAAGCATGCATGAGGAATTTTCCAGACCCCGGTGGATAGGAACGGGCAAAAAATGGCCAGCACTGAGTGCCAGCAAATTGGATCAACTAAATGGAGAACATGAGTCTCGTAATGCTGCAGGGCTACAAAAACATACAGACTACGGAATGCGCAGTTATTAGGGTCTAAAGCACTTTTCAAGACTGCTGTACTAACATTTTCTTATCAGAAAAAGGTTGACTTTGTTGTGCAAATTTATGAATTGGAGTCACCTTCAAATGCGCACCAACGGTAGGTGTCCTAAACCCAAAAGTGTCCAGCAAGAACTGCAAACTTACGACGTTCCGAGATACCGGCCTATCGAAAAAGAGATAAGATGGCTTCCATTACTTTATCACTGCCTAATAAGCTGCCTCGCCGGGAACGGAGATTTGCTACCTCTGCAATCGATATAACTTTCAATTAATCATGGCCGCTATCTGGATGGCAGTGAAAACAAACCCTGGCCCTGGCTCAACACTCTAACCGGGCCGCCATTAGGTGTCGCGTGATTACGCACGGCCACGGCGCGTTCCGGAAGCAACGGGAAACATTTTGCAATCGAAGCACGAAGCCTTGGTTCCCAGGGGGCGCCGGGTGTGTCTCCTCCGAAGCAACGAAGAGCAGCCCGCAAAACCTGTTCCGTTTCTTTTTTTCCCTACCACCATCGGGAGTTATGACGGTTGGGCTCCGTCGGGGCCGGAATTTCGCTCTGCGACGCGCACGCCGATAATGACGCCAGAGATTAGTTTGCGAAGCCGGAAACGGTGCCGGCTTTCGCGTTGCTATTTTGTTGCCACCGAGGTGCTCTTCGTTTCGTTTATTTGCCTCCCTCGCATTGGACGAGGTCAGGTGAAAATGAGATCGAAACTGACGGCGTCGATTTTCCCCCAATTTACCGGCACAAGCACACGAGGCTATGCTTCATGGAGCGAGCTCATGAAGACCGACATAATCTTCTGACCGAACGACTGGCCCGCACTCAGCGGGAAAAGCTTCTCGCCAGCGATTCCGTGGGGTGGACTAGCGAAATTAGACGCACTTTAATCGAACCATCGATACCGAGCCGGAACTGTGTTGAGAGGGCTGTTGGGGCTTTAAATTGGTGGCGCGTAGAACGGACGACCTCATTTCAATTTGCATGTCATTTCAATTTAATTTAATGAATTTATCATAATGGCACACGAACTGGCGGTGGCAATCGGGATGCTTGCACATCAAACCTTAAAGTCCGCCAAACACTGAACCGCGTTCAGTGTGCGCTTCTACGTATTTGAAGTGGTGAACATTCTTCAATGGAATGAAGGTCTATTTTATTAATTTTCAAGAACTGCAATTTTTTGTGATTCCTTTGCCCAAATTAATGTTTTATTCAATTTATAACACTCTGCTCTGTTTAGCGTAAGGCTCCGCCCAATAGGACTTTTCGGTGAATTTTCTTCCGATCCGTGCCGATTCCGTTGTTGATATCCACTGGACACAACTCTGTGACAGCAAAACAACGTTTCCATTTCGCATAGCAATGCCCACAATAGCTCCATTCGTCATCCGCCGTCCGCTGGAATGGTTGGAAAATGAAACAAAAACCCTTGAACGCCACTCAAGTGTACCGCATTCCGATCCGTGCCATCAAGTGGGACTCGATTGGGCTTGCCTGAGTCGCGCGTGCATTTCCCAAAAACTAAACGAAACGCGAACGTCACGGACCAAGCATTTCGCGGACGGTTTCAGCGGATGAATGATGATGATGATGATGCTTTTTTTTCTTAAGGACTTGGAACTCGTCTCGTGGCTTAGTCTCTACACGAACAAGAACCATAAAGCGAAACCCTTCCACAAGTCCGCCGTGCAAGAATTTCCACCCAAAAAAAGAACAACCAAAAGATGCGCGTACGGTTTACCTTCCACCTAGTGCCGGGGGGCCATCTTGGGCAGAAGACACGGTTAATAGGGTGATGAGCATGTAACAACATCGTGTACTTGGGTCTGGTTGCAGCAGGTGGTTCGTACACCGGGTTTCAGCCTCGTTAGGAAGCGTTGCCCCGTACCGTCGGGACGGGCTCGAACTTGGTCCCTGTTGGGTTGGGGCGGACAAAAAGGGTCAAGCTCCCGTTTCGGCGGCGAGCCACACAACACGTTTGCCGATAATTAAAAGGCATTAAATTAAACTGTAACCCGATGATGTGCTCCGCTTTTTTACATCCATTCGCGCAAAGGTAAATAATCCATTTTAGCTAGCGTTCGGTGGAGTTTAAAAAAACGGTTGCTTTTCCATCCCGTCCGGTGCCGGTGGTCATTTTGGGTGGCATGAAATCGAAGAGTGGCTTCGGAAAACCTTACAACGAAACACAAAAAGGGGTTGGTGAGCCAGTTTACCATTAAACGAACTTTTATTCATAGTATGGAGCCGCAAAGCGTTTTTTCCCTTTTTTGCCCAAAGCTTTGGCAAAGGAAGTGTTGGGAGGAAAATCATGTTGTGTTTATGATTTGTAAAAGGAAAACAGTCAGTTTCTTGATTGGAAAAATATCGTTTTACCCTAATGCTCTTCTAAAACTAATTTCTATCGTTACTCAGCTTTGAAGCGTTTTCTTTCATCATAAACGTTTATTGGTTCGGTAGAAGGCGCTAACTGGCACCTAGCGTGGCTGCATTCCGATACGTTATCAGAAACATCACGAAACATACGGCATTCGCATGGTGGAAATTCACCCCGTGACCACCACATGCCACAAACATCCATCTACAGGCGTCAGACGAGAGCGACTTCCATCGCCCATCGACGCCAAACTGCCGTCAGTACCTCGATTCGTAATCACAATTCATCACACTCCACTCAAGAGCTGCTGGAAAAGGGTAAAATAGAAAGTGAAACCCTTCTTCGGGCTTCCCGACTTTGGGTTGCGATGATTGTAACGGTTCGTCTCCGTCGACGCGACGCGTCCTCCACGTGTCCACGTTTCACGGCAAGAATTTGGCTTTGGCGAGCCATTTAGCGGCGGCGCGAATCGAACGTCTCATCTTTATCGAACTGAAATCGACGCCACTCGAGCGTCGTATCACTCGAGGCGGAAGAAAACGACGACCCAACCGTAAAAGCGCGAGCAGGCGGACAAGCACCTCGCCACTCGCCACTATGCTTTCACTTTCCGGACGCCTCGTCCGGCGCCCGAAGTGGAAGATTTATCCGGTGGCTGACCTTGGCCGTCACTTCCGTGTTTTGCTTCATTCCGACGCTGTTTCTTTTTCCACTTTTGCCATTGCTTACCTCGTCAACACCCTGTTACCGGGGAGCCCGTCCGCAGATGGACGTGGCGAAGATTTATGAACAATTTTCGGCCACCGAGCTCCCTTAACGGCCAATCGCCCCGCACACTGGACTGGAGTAGTGGGAAATCGAAAGAGGGGGCCCCCCTTTTCAGCTGTTCGGCCACTTTCTTCGCTCCAGCCTCTGGTCCAGAACCGAGGCCGTCTTATTAGCAGCCGCTTACCGTTGCTGGCCATTCATCATATAAATGATGCTGTCGGCCTCCCCGAAAGCAATGTTACGGCTCGCTCACGGGCGTTTGACCACCGACCGACGGGTGGGACGGGTGCGTATGTTGCACTTAAATTACTTACAATCACATCACACGGTCGGGTAAGGAACATCCGGTTCGGGGTGTATTTTATTTTGTAAGCACAGAATGACAAACGGTTGCCCTACGGTGGGGGCCGCCGAAAGATTGTCCAGAATCTGCTTTACTAGACCGCAGAGTGAAGGCAAGGCTCGCATTATTATAAGCCTCGCATAGGCAAAGTAATGTTTTTGAAGATTCACTTTGAACCTAGTGAACAGATACCAAGTGTACAAATAGAACTTATTCAATATTTTCGAAGACAAAAACACATTCTTTTCAGGAGCACCTCAAAATATTATTATTTTATTGTCATTTTATTTGTTTCGTTGAAAACCGTTTCTGTATTCATCGTTTTGTTTGCTTTCCACACACACAGAGCATCTCGTTTCAGTCGAAACAATCGGAATTAACAGTGTATGGCTTTAGCAGGAAAAAGTCACAATTGTTTGCGCTTAGAGTTCTCGAAATTAATCTGTTTTTCATCTTCAGTGACAATCCAACCTTCTTTGGTGTCGTCAAAGAACCATTTCACATATGGTTTTGCGATGCTCCATTTTAATTCATTTCATTTATTTGTGTGGAAATTTCGGAGCTTCTGGAGCTTTTCCAGGACTTGTGAACGCAGGGAAATTGCTGTTCACATTCTGCTTGGGTCTTTGGAATGGATCAACATCCAATCCACGAATTTCTGCAATTCCTCGTTTTCAAACCTTCTCACTACTCGAGGATGGTCATTAGGCTTCGGATGGAAATCATTACTGTTGAATTGCTGAAACTATCTCTCAAACGTTTTCATTGCTGGAACATGTTCATCATAAGCTTCCACAAATAAACGATGTGCTTCGACCGTTTTTTCTGCAAACTATATAGCAAAAGTAACGATTCCCGCAAATGTCCAATACTCGGAACGGAGCTTCTTTTTGATAGCAACAAAAATACAAAAATACGTTAAAAAAGATAGAAACGCAACTATTTAAACAACTTCCCAAAACTTCTTAAAACGAAACGTGCAACACGGTAAAATGGTGAAAACGGGTTTCGCTAACCTATCAAACTTTGTCCGTCAAACAAACAGAGCATAGTTTGTGCCAAAGGCGACCAGTAAAGAGCGCCAACATGGAAATCCCTTTGACCGTCTGACGGTTCCAAATCAAAGAATATGGTTTCCCCAAAAGAAGTTCATATCCACCGTTCGTAAAACGTCGTATAAAAAGCTCTGCCCTTTTTTCTGTAGCAAAAATCACGGCGACACCGGCAACAGTGAAACTTTCATCGCGACCCGCGAAGGAAACCAAACCAGGATGGCGGCCCCAATACCGGTCCGGTAGCGGAAAATCGGACGAAATTGTTTTCCTCCGACGCAGGGTGGGAAAATTTCAGCCAACCAGTGGCTCGGGACTTCCGCTTTTCATCGAAAGGCGGGCGCGTCTCACGTGTGTTTGTGCGGGCTCCGGTCTCTCCGGTTCCGGCCTGGTCCGTAAAGAAACAAAATGTTGCCGTAAAGCGAGGAACTTTATGTCGGTATCCACTTACGTCTCGGGCTCCCCGATCGGGTTGATTAGAGACCCCCGCCGTCCGCCTCATCCGCCGGCTATCGGTTTGCTGTTGTGGCGAAGTAGGGAAAACTCGTTCCTAGGACAGTCGCAAATCTTATGGATCGGTGGCCGACGGAAACGGGGTAGAAAGTCCAGTCCGTACGCCTCGATTGTTTACCACCCCGGAGGCCGGGCCACCCCATCGGCGGCTCCCCATAAAACAAATCAAGTACCGAAAGTGCATTTGGTTGGGCTTTAATTTGTTGTTCACTTGTTTAATTTCTAACTTATGCTCGTTTACGGTGAAATTAAACACTACGGCCGAGTGGGAGCGGGCCAATAAAAACGTGAAACGCTTAACGGAAGGCGAAGAAGCGCTCGTCTTGGGGCGGGTTTCCGTGTTTGGTCTGGGTGGAAAATGAGAGTGCCCGGGAGATGGAGGTTTCGCTGGCACGGTACGATCATAAAAGATGCTCCGAAAAGCACCGTCGCTGGCTGGTTGGCAAAGATTCGCGAAGAGAGACACCAGAGCTGTGCAGATAATGTACTGAGTTCTAAATTACATCGGAATGAGGTGCAGCGTGCATCCGATCCGATTGCAAGTTAGCTCCCGTTTTATTCACCCGTGCACGTGGTGGCCACCATATTGCCCGCAGGAACAATGTCGCCGTCTTCTGGCGTTTGCTGTGCTCACCTATGTTAAAGCGGATTTAAATCTCCCCTTCGAAAAGCGGTCCGCTTGAGCGCACGTCCATTGTAAATTGTCCTTTCGAAATCGAAATGCAAACATCGGTTTGAAACATAATATCGAATGTTGCGCTCTGGACACAATTCTAAACGTTGTGCCGTAGGCCTCTCGAGTAGGCACCAATGTGGAATGCAATAGTGGGACATGTTAGAGGCAGCCTTCGAAAACGATTTCACCTTCCAGCCAACATGGTCCCATGATCGCGGCAAAAAGCTTTTCGATCCATTTTTCCCAAGCGACCAAGCGATGAGTTGTGAGAAAATAGTTTACTTGAAAAACGCATCGTTTTATGTTGTTGCTCCACTAACCAGCAATACGCTTCGCCGACGGCATAGCACAAACATTTGCGGAAATTGAAATTTCATTCCCCGAGTATCCTTCAGCTCCTGTTGCATGTGCCGAGCGTTTGGGGCAATCCTTTCAGCCAGCCTTCGCATCCCAAGTCGTGCCTTTTCAATGATGGCCCTCGAGCGAAAGGCGATCATTTCCGTTTCGAGTGTGGAATGAATTGAATTTTCTTTTCCGTTTGCAATTAGCTCGGTTCTACGGTACGGAGGCTGGCTTACAGGTATTACGTACCACCGATCAAGGCGGGCAGCGCCATTGAGTTTCCCTTTTTTTTTTCTTTGCGCGCTTCAAGAGGCAGGACACATTTTTCGTTCCCACAAAAGTTCCATCCTTCGACACCGATCCGATGGCTGCGCTCGGCGCTAGTCATAACGGTGCTCGAAAAGGTGGTAAAAAATCTCGATTCCCCGTCGGTCGAATCGAAGTACGCCGTACCGTGCTTAGAACGGCGACCGCACGAGGCACACCTGCATCTCGGGCCGTTTCGATAAAGAATGCAATAAATTCTCTCCGAGATGGGTGACACTCTTGATGAGTTTATTTCGAGCACCTCCGGTGGGGCGAGAGAATATTTTTCAAGGGGCCCTACCGTAGCCAAGGGCCTCACCACTCCCGGGATGAAAGGACATGGTTCGTTTCCTTTTTTGCCTACCTTTAATTGCTGTTTGCTGGAGGGAATCGGAATTAAAGGAAGATGAAACAGTTTTCCAGAACAACGCACAGCGTTCCTTCCGTTTTGCAGCATTCCGAACGAAAATCGATCAATTTTTCCTTCCGATCGAACTCCACCGGCGCTGCTGAAGAAAGGATGCATAAATGCGGCCCAACGACCGCTGTTCGGTACTGACGGACATCAGCAGCAAAAAGAGATTGTTTCATTAACATGCCGAAAGCTTTGCTGACATTTTGCATGGTTAGAAGGAGCGAGGACCGAGATACCGAACCCAAGCCACTAGGCAGATTGAAACGATTCCTTTAGCTGCAGCCGGATGCTCATGAACCTTTGCATCGATTCAGTTGCTCAAACTCGTTTTGTACCATCACCGTTTCGACGTTCTGCACTCGTCAATATAATTGCCCAGCGGCTTTCAAGTCCTTCACGGTTGCAACACGGACACGTGAACGGGTTTTCAGAACACTGTCCGAACAGCACCGACAGGATTCGCTGAAAAGTTCGCGATGATTCGGTTATGTTCTTGAAAAAGCAGAGCTGCCAAACACAGTAACGTGTAAATGTAAAAACAGCCCCACCATTGGCCCCACGCGGGTTTACGTAATAAACCTTCAAACGGTCCGGTTAATCAGTGCTGCTGCTGACGCGCACGCCTGCAATCGGATCACGCCGACCGCCAACCGGTTGGCAATTTGCAGCATATCCACTGCCGCCGTGGCTGACCACCAGCGAACTTACAACGCGGGCCGACGACGAGGAACGATGTTTTTCAAGGCAAACGGGCCACGCTTGCAGAACAGGTGCGCTGAACGGACCGCCGATCGATCAGAGCCGCGTTCGTCAGATGGTGGACCTTCCACCGTCGTTCTTTATCGATGCATTTTTATGTTGTGATTTTTCAATAGTCGTAAGTTCATTTTCACGTTATTTTTTGTGCTTCGCCAAAAACCTGATTCAATTTGCCAGTCTTTGGCCGGCCGCAAACCAGCCGAAAGCTTTAGCGAGAATAATTGGTCCCGGGAACCGGTTGGCCGCTCCAGAGCAGTGGCGGGGGCAACACGCAGTCGCCGGCGCTACATGTCAGCGTTGGAGTCCCGAAAACCCGGGAAACAAGATGCTGCGAAGAACATAAAAATCCGGCGAGCCGGTTTCGGCTCTCCGGCATGCTTCTGCGCGAAACGGGCCCACGGGGCGCAAAATATGCAAATGAACGTTTCCAGTATAAGCGGCAGCGCCATTGTCGGCGTTTGCGTTCTGGTCGATTTTTAGCAATCGTCGAGTGGGCATGAACCGGGTGGAGGCACTTTTGTCCTGTCCTGTCGCTAACATTTGGCAGGACCAACGATTAGAGATGCAGTCAACGAACGGTGCCGAGCTGGGGCTATTTTCGGCGAGCTTTCGCCGTCTGGTCCGGGGCCTCTAAGGGATGAGACAGTTCCACGTACGGTGTGTAAGGCTGGGCAGACATTTACTTGGCAAACATGACATGCTGACAACGCTGACAGGATGCTGTGCTGGGCCAACGGAAACCAATCGATAAGATCTGACAAATGAAACCTCAAAGCTGAAAATGGTTCTGCGTTGGCGAAGTCAGAGACATATTCAAATTGAACGCTTCTTCAACTACGAGCCCGTAATCCGAGTGCGATATTTCACACTGTCCTTTGATATCTGATTTGAGCGGGAATCGGCGAGACCGATGAAGCTCAAATTTTCATCAAGCCTATCAAGCTGAGACTAGTTTTTCAAGCATCTCATGATTTATTGCATTTATAAAATTCACAACATTCGTGGAACGATTACCACCGCACGGTAGATTAGAAACGTGGCACAAGTCTACAGGAAACGAAACACAACGGCCAAGCCGTGGTACCGTCATAAATCGTCAGAATCGTTCCGAGAGGCTTCAGGCCATCCGTACCGCTTAAATTGTATTTATTTTTCTCTCATCTTCCCGTCCGCCCAATCTTGTTGCAGCTACGTTACTAGAGCGATATCAATCTTACCCTGGCCACACGGCACGGCATCCGTCACACAGTGCTCGGAGGCCGACGGCGTGAGCACTTTGGCTAAATTGCCTTTAAATTGTACTCATTTTTAATGCATCTTCGCCCGCGAATGATGTTCACACTTTGTGAGGCGCGCCAAACCGCACAGAAAGAGCATAATTGCTCTGAAGAATAACGAAACCGTCTCCGGGCTGGGGTGTGTAATGGCCACGAAAGTGTGGCACACAAATTCGTGGTCATCCCTGGCTCCACGCACCATTAGGCGCGTGTTAGCGCGAATTGGCGAGCCGTATTTCACTTGGCACTTAAGTAATGTTGCGGCCTAATAAGTTGATTTATGTCGGAAGATGGAGAGGAAAGTTGAGACCATTCAGATGCTGACGGACCTATGATAAGACCTACGGAAATCAGCGCTACAACGGTTAAGCTTAACTTCGACTCATATCGATGACGTCACGGCCTGTTCCAAGCTGAACCAAGATGGCAAGCGAAGCATCAAAGTGTAACATTTCACTCGTCAGTTGTCTCACCACGCAACCCTTTTCGTATTATTGATTAATTTATTCAACACGAGTGAATGACGAATTTACTAGCAGATATCGTAACGAACGGTTTACGAACTGTGAACAGAAAGTGGCCCACATTCACGATGACGTGAAAGTGAAACAGGCTGGAACCCGGTACCAGCCCATGCATATGCTCCACATTTATGTCGCTGGATCTCGTAACCGAGCGCCATCTGGTTAGGAAGGCCATAACTCTCAGCTTTCTTTGCCGTTTTTATGTCACCCAAACTGAAAACCATGTCAGCGCCGATGAGCGGAAGCTCACCATGAATGTGATACCAAACCCTATTGAACCGATTTAATTCGCTCCATTGATTAGCTGAAGAACAGACGGTGCAGGGCAAACAAACCTCATAAAACGGCATTTAATTGAGTTTTATATGCACCAACGGTACTTGGCGCAAAATGAAAGCACATCATGAGTTCACACTCCATTGCGTCTTCCAAGTGCATCTGCAGCAGAAAAATTGTGCGGCGTTGGCATCGGCAGCCATTGCCGCTAATTAGATTAGAGGATAGGCAAGCAGACATTCTTTGATGGAGATAATTCACTTTTCTGATTAAACAGCATAATGTACCCGCCTAGCCCGTAAGGCCCATTCTTGATTGAGCATTGGGGTTTATTATGGTGGCGGAGCTGTTCAATCGTGTAATCGGTTTTTAATGCCCGTGTCGACACTACCGATTGGCAGCGCCAGTCCGTGGACGTGTTACAATCGGTGACAAATCGACAAAAAAAGCCCATTAACGACTGGTATTTGTTTAATTTGTAATCAGTT
Source organism: Anopheles bellator (assembly GCF_943735745.2). Lineage (NCBI taxonomy): Eukaryota > Metazoa > Arthropoda > Insecta > Diptera > Culicidae > Anopheles > Anopheles bellator. The sequence goes on along the minus strand of NC_071285.1, from coordinate 52,549,395 downwards.
TCGTTCGTATTCTCGATACAATCGGGCTGAGCTTCACAATTGCCAGCTGATTGCCAGCTGTAAAGCCCGTTACGTTCCAATTGCGATACCATGTGGCCGCGTTTGATTTAATTATTCAACGAATTTCCTCCAATTGCCGTTGGATGCGCTGGCAACATGGTGGTAATTAAAATCAGCCGCGGATCAGAACCTTATTGTGGCAGATTAGAGACCGATCGGTTTGGGACGGCCTTAAAATAAAACCCACCACCACGTGATCCATTTTGCTGTCCATCCGGACCGAAGCACCAAGGGGGGCCAATCGATCGAACGCAGAATAGATTTGATGAAACTAGAGCCGGCCAACTACAGCCGGCCAGGGTGGGTTCGAATTCGTCGGGAATTTAGCACCACTCTGGCCACGGGCCAACCGGGTGGTGTTCATCATTCCCTGGGATCCCTTTGTGTTTCGGTTTCATGGAAATGGCTGATGGCTGATGACAATGCAATTAGGGGCTGATGAGTTCCTCATAAAAGCCCCAGATGAGCAAATAGCACGCCATAAGCCGCGTTGTCGGGGATGCTGCACCATCGAGCGGACGACGACCGACCGACCGGGGACATGGATCATGATCAAGGTTTGGTCTCGTAATTTGGCCCCGCAGCAGAATGAGCACAATGTTCGGGGAATGATTCATTATCTCTGATTACAAAGACTGTGCATTCGGAGGATGAAACATAAAAATATTGCTGACCAACATACGTGCACCATAAGACAATTCAATATGTTCCTTGCCTGGGCTTGGGTTTTGGAGAAGAATCCGTGCCTTCTGTCGTGCGATTAAGTTCACCTTTCTGAGGTTTTCATTCCTACCTCACGGCTGCTATGCCGAGATCGGTAAAAATTCTCAAACCGGGTAGTAATTCCTATGCAAAATCACTTCTAGTCGGGCAACCGATTGATTAAGCATTCAACCGAGGACAGTATCCTGTTTCGTACACGGCGCAACAGAGAACGCTTTTCATTTCCATTTAAAATGACTCAAATCTTTGCTTGATTGAGATTCCCGGGATTGGCAACGGTGAGGAAATCCGGCAAAGGGTTCCGGCATACCGTAAATTGCGAAACCGAATCAGGCTTTACTCCAATCAGATGGAAATAAAATACTTTGGCAACAAACAACGCCGAAGGAAGTCGGCAGCAATGTAACCCCCGTTCTTTGTGGAAAACATCTTCCACAGAATTCTTCCCCCGACACTTTTGATTATATATTCAACAATGTTATGTTTTCGTGTTTCAAACACGCCATCGCGCTGGGCTTCCCAATCACGACCGAACGGACCACTTTCGACGCGCTCGCTAGTACCAAAAGTGCGGTACGTAGTACGCAAGCAAAACTTTACGGGCGACGGGAGATGGGATCGGGTGCTGTCGGCGTAACGACGTCTGAACATTGTCGTAAACATCGAGAATCATCCTCATCGTTTTGTCGCCGTCTGCTGGCGGCGGAAGCCCACCAGCCGTATGGATTGCTTCTTCCTGGCTGCCCATCCGCCTTTATGGCGTTTTCGTGATGTTCGAATCCTGGGAAAAAATAAAACCGTTAGATAGCGCACAACACACACAAACGTAGAGATGGTCAAAAGTAGAGTGCCTAAACGGCACCTCCGCCGGGTGGCATCCTTATGGGGTGGCGTTTGAACAATTTTCTCCGACTTCGATCGGACACGATGGGCACGTTCCTCAAGCACGGCCCTTTATCGACTGTGTCCGATTCCGTTGACGTACCTCTGCTATCACACGAAACATCGCTCCACATGTTCGCCCAGTTCCGGTTTCCGGCCAAGCTGACCGGTGCCCGACATTGGATTCTGCCTTGCCGGCCAGTTTTATATTTTGTTTCCTTCTACAGCTCGCCTGGTGGAACGATGTAGGCCAATGAACTGGTGGCTGGTAACATGCCGATAAGCATTGACCGAAATTAATCAGAACTTAGGTTCCCTCGACAATCCCCAGCGATGGAGCGATGTTTCGGATGAATATCTCAGTGCTTCGGTTCGCAGAAACGGATCAAACATTTGCACTTATTGAAACACCAGCTATTTGTTTCTCGTGAACTGGTTTCGCTTTTCATATAATATTTTTATCGAAACATACTGTTTTCAAGTGTTGTTTGCAGAAGAGGACCGTTACCGGGACCGTAGAAAAAGCGGTTCACTAAATTTACACTTCGACCACCCGAGAGGGGATCAGGATACGGTGTCTCCGGCTACCGCACAAATTAGATCGGATCGTGTACGATGCCAGAAACCGACGCGTGTAATGCTCATTTGCAATTATGTTTATCCTTTTTATGTGTCCCGCTTTGTCGCTTAATCAAGCACCGCCGGATCGCTAAACCCCGAATCCCATCGTCAGCAATCGCGACACCGAAGCAGGATGCTTGTCTTCAGGGCCCTCAACACAACATAAAGCACGGTGCGCACGGGGCGTGTTTATGACTTCATCCCAGCAAAAGGACAGGGGAAAAAATTGAACCAAAATGCCGATTGCTTCAACGCGGCAACACGGTTTAATCAGTGGCACCGCCGATTCCACCGAATGAGAGCGACCCCTGCCTGGGGATGGTCGTAAAACAGGCATAAAACGATGGCCACCTTTCTGGGTTGGCCTGGTGGGGTGAATTACGATATGAATTCAACGTTTAACAACAACAGTACGACTGGATTCAATTAAAACTCTATTTTAATTATTTTACTGTCCGACACCACGAATCCAGCTGGGTTGATAGGAAGCAGATCCGGTCGAAGGAGTTCTTGAAGCAATCGCTGTCCTTATTTTGTTGTAATAGATTTTTAGAAGAAAAGCAAATGAGGTAGACATTTAAACTATATTTTTACCAAGAAATTCCTACAGTTTTTTAAATAAATATATCAACGTTAAACTAACGATAAATTGTTAAACGAATTAGAGTTGAAACGCAACAGAATACTCCACTTTTTGTTCAGCATCACTCGAACTATGTTATGGGGAAAAAATGTGGAAACCCCATAGATGTTAGTTACGTTTGGAACGGAAATAAGTTTCATAAGCCAACTCGCACGTCACCGAACCCTGGGGCAAACATTACGCGCCACATGCCCGTGCGTTTCGTGTGAAGTCAAACATTGGCCGCTGGTTTCCGGCCAGCGCACGGTTAAGGGAAATATTTGCCAACTCAATCACCTGGACGAAAGAGTTCCGTTCGAAGAAAGATAAACACATTCGCAAGTTTTTCCCTCGGTGGAACCCAACTCACCAACGATGGGCCGGTCGGTCATCGTGCGCGATGAAACGCACCGATGGGCAGGAAAATTGAACTTCTCCACGAAACGTTCTCGGCTCGGTGGGGATCCAGGACCTCCGACCAGCAGGATGTGGCTGGCACAGCAGGGCAGGGCAGGGCCGACAGATCGATGGCCGTAATCGAAGATGATTTAGGAACCGAACCGAAGCCGACAGATGTACGCAGCGTTTAACGCACACCCTTCATCGCACGCAGAAGATGATTTGTATCGTTTCGCGCAGATTTGCTCGACGGAAACGTTCGGCAAAGCAATTGAAAACCCGTTGCTGGCACAAGGAAACGCGTTCCGTCGGTGAGGCGGCTGCTCGACTCCATGTGAATGTGTTCCCATTTTTGTGGAATGGAGAAACTTTTTTGTTCTTTGGAAATTATGCCACTCTCGTCTTCACTATCGATTCGAGCGAACGAAGGTGCCAAACTCCCGCAGCGACGGCAAACGGCAACGGCTTTCGTTGGTTTATTATTCAGATTTCGCTTAGGATTAAGAAGGTTACGGCGAGATCTCGACCGATGCCGGATCCCTTTTCACACCTGGCCCCGAAAACGGCCTGGCGCACGGATGCCGATATGGAGATGCCTTTAAGGTGGAAGAGCGTACCAAACCCACCTTCTGGACTATGATTCTGTGCTTTCACCAGAAATATGCTACTTGACTGTGGGAACGCACACACTCCGTGCCCTAGACCCCGAGTGCCCGTTAAGTGGAGGGCGTACTACATTACTCCGGGCGGCCGCCGGTTACCGAGATGGAACCATTTCACTTTGGCGAAAGTGGAAACCGTTTAGAATTAATGGGAATTCTCTGCAAACACGATGCCAACAAACACGATGGTCCCGCTGGGTGCATTGCGAATTCCCAAACTCCCGGCTATCTCTCCTGTCCTACGAAAGTCTTCCATTTTAAAGACAGTTCAGAAGATGTTCGGTTCTTCCGAATTTATGCTTGCAAAGTTTTGGCCACACTTTAAAGGAGTGGCGCTCCACAACCGATAAGCCGATTCGTATTGGTTTTGTTGTCGAAAACAATCGCCCGAACATCATCAATCTCACGTTCGATGACTCGATCGAACGCCTTTCGGAAACTCTTTCACCTGTGTCCGCCCCGAACCGGGTATCCTTGTGGGTGCGAACCACTTGCACGGGGATATTTTTGTTTACCCTGTGGCTGCGACATCGCCCCGGGCTCGGTTGTTCGGTGGGTGAAGTTTTTCCGCCAACCGGCAGCGTCTTATATACCCTTCCTAGGACGATGGCCTGCGGTTAGCACGACATTCCGGTTCAGTTGACATTGCGGATCAGCGATAGAACGAAAGTCGCTGATCGTAAAAGCTTCATCAGGACATCAGGCGTTCGGCGATAAAGAAAATTGCTTTCTCCAATCACATCCACCAACATCCGCCAGTGTGCTGGTACCTTCCATTACGGGGTTTATTTATCGTCGGATGTTTACGTTATTTTTCGGAGTATTTTTGAAGGTTAACCCCCGGCGGGATTGCGCCGTGAGTGTAGCGTTTCAATTCCCCATTTGTTGAAAACCAACGGAAACAGAGCATTGATTTGTCATCCGATTGCGGCCGACCACTTTCACTCCTAAAACCAAAAGTAAAAGAGAATTGAATTATTTAAACTTCTCAAAGGGCAGATTGTCATCCCCGAATGCGTGGCACATTTATAATGAAATAATGCTTTAAACACTTTAATTCCATAAAACGTGTTTAAACTCTGAAGCGTTGAATAATTAATGGGTTCAACCGAAAAGCCGCCGAGGATGAAATTGCCACCTTCATCAGACTACTTACAGCCTACAGGAGTTCTGTTGGAGAGGTCGTTTGAAGTTTCTTAAGCTTGTCGTGAAAATGAAAAGTGTTCGTTACTTCAAAAGCACACTCACTGATAAGCCGCTGCATCTTTAGACTGTTGAATGCTTCGCTTCATTACAAAGGACCACTTTCGGAGTAAATCCACGGCTGTATGCTGTGCCCTGGGCCCGGTATGTTGCTTGCTTCAGAGGTCCCATTGAAACAATGTTGCCTGCACGAGACCATTTGAACCGGAGACAGTGGAACTGCTTGTCCGTTCTTCGCCGCACTGTACACACTCGGCTGAGTGGCACAAAATTAACTGCTACGGACCGGAAACCGGCTCAAGGATGCCGTGTCATGCGCATGCAGGTCCTTTCCAGGAATTCGCACGGATTAGTGATTCGGAGAGTAAATAACGATAATATTTATCGCACCAACTGCTGCATGCAATGGCCACATGTTGTTCCACGCGGTGCTCGATGTGTACGCCCCATAAGAAGGCAAACATGGGCACAGAACGTCTGCGTGCGATGGTTCCTGCTCCGTGTCATCTGGGGCCTTCACGAGCACCACACTAATGGCTAATCCGGAACCGACGTTCGGACGCATTGTTTATTCGGGCGAAGTGATTGGCTAACCTTTCGAGTCCAACCGGTCAGCCAACCGGTCAGGACTCCATTTCTTGTTCCGTTGTCGTGCTTCATGTTTACTAATATAATAGGCGGACATTGCGAACACTGCTTCTACCACCAGACGCGGAGGACGTTTGTGTCCTACGGTTGGATTCTTGGTTGTAGATGCTGTTCACAGTTTGTAGATTTCGACTGGGCGCAAGCGGACCAAATTCTAGCCGGACTCAAATAGGCCACTGATAGCCAATTCGTACGATAGCCATATTGCAATCACCACGCTCACAATCCAATCCATTATGTAATGAGTAATGCAGTGGTTTCAGAGGTTCTGATCGTTCCCCAGAGTTCCGGTGACTTCTCCATCGCCAGTACACAGTTCGCATAATTTACCAACCCCGAAAAGCTTTTCCGGACTAATTTTTCTGTCTGCTCGCCTGTCTTCTCCTGCCTTGCTTGGGCACTTCAAAGGATTACATGCGATATCGCATCGGACGCAGCCGTCCGGAGCCGACGAGTCGGTCGGTCGGGCCCCGGAGGGACATTAGCGAAACCGGTGTTTCAACCGACGTAATCATTTTATATTGCCTCACTGCGACATCCCAAACGGCTCGGCACATTATGAGTGCCTTTTTCTGGAGCTCCCCCCTGCCCCCCCATTCCGAAGGGTGGACGGAAAGGATGCGTTGATGATTAAATGAGTCCGTTCACTGACCGGTTCCTGGAGACAAGGGGGGCCAGACCTCCGGTGACCCCGACCCCCCGACGTTGTGTTGTCGTTCCGAGCAAAGCTAGGCCCTGCGAAGCCCCAGGGAAGGAAACTCCGAACAAATCGGACACGGATTGTGCTGACCCCTTCTGGAATGTTCGCTCCTCATAAACGCTGATTTTACCTTCCGGGCCACCGGGACCGGCTGGGACATCCGTTTTATGTTTTTGCTTCGGCTTCGACGATCCCGGTGACTTGCAGCTGTCTCCAGCACATACACATTAATCGTTCCAAACTGCTGTTGTTGGAGTTGTTGAGGGTCAGCCATAAACGGGAGCTATCGAGGGAGAGAGTAAGTTAGAGGGAATTGTTTTTGATTGCATTAAACCGTTTTTCTCGAAATATCGAAATATTTATCTGTGTTTTTCGTTTAACCGTCTGCGCGCTACTACAACCGTAGCTGGTGAGAAGGACCTTCTCACTAATTAAGGTAGCTCATTCTCACCTCAAACTCAACGGCTTCTTGATTGAAAAAAAACTTAATATTGTCAAAGACGTCGTCGATGGTGTGCTTACCAAATCAAATCCGCCAAAATATTATAAAACATATTCACCTTTTTAATCAACACCATGAAACGATAGTCACCATCCGACGGGGAAACCTCATCGTTTCGTACGGCCGCTTTCTCGTGGCTGAAAATGTGTTCTCTGAAAAGTGTGCATAAACGAAAAGTTCTCCGAGCTGCAACCGGTTGGCTGGAGTTTTTTGAGCCGCTTCGAGTTATTTACATCACAAACCTCTTTCCAGAAGGGGACCAAAACTCTGTGGCAAGGAACTAACGACGAACAGAAAAATGCTTTCTACGGCCCGGGTCGAAAGCATCCAGCCAGCGAAACGCGACCCCGGTGCAGTTGCAGGTTCGAAGTGAAAAGACGACAACTTTTGTCACAAACTATGCACTGCTCGAAGTGCTTACGTGGCTGAAGGGACTACGAGCCCGGCGACCGTGAAAGCATTTCTCACAGTCGGTCGGAAGATGAAGAAAACGTCTTGGTGAAACCACCAACAAATACCGTGCATACGAACCCCTGAAAGGTAAACTTTGGTACGTTACAGTTGGGTGTGTTTGGGTCACCGAAAACCGGCGGTTCCGAGTTTGCCACGCGGGTAGCAGGTACTAAATTACCTCACACTTTATTCCGGTTCATTTCGAAGCTCGTTTGAAGCATGTTAAATGCAACGTGATGGTTACAATGGGTGGTCCCACTCTCTTTGTTATTCGCTTGTCCGCATCGCTCCATTCACATATTGGCCGTTGTTTACATTTTCCAGCGCGATTACATCGAGACGCGGAGCGAATTATGCTGCTGCTGCCCGATAAGCTATCGCGCGGGATGCTTTAATTGCAAGCATAAATCATGCTGCGGTATGCAATTAACTTTACATCAGTGTGGTTAAGCGCCGGTGCCGGTGTGCCGATGGGTGCACGACGACCCCCCGTTGCCGTGTGTTAACAGAAACCAGATCTGAACCAGAAACCACAATCCGGAGGCAATCCGTGTCGAACCGATTTGTCGTCTGTCCGTCCATCCGGTGGCCGTGCCGACGGTGGACATCAATCACTTGCGACAAACATGACGTTCAGCGTCTGCATGACAGTCTAGAGTCCCTTGAGCCTTGATTGCATTAACTTCGCGCGCAGGAAGCGCGAGCGCTCTCGGATGCAGATGCCGATATCACACCGGTCGGTCGCGTGTCGCCGCGTAATCTCGCGGAAAGGAGTCGACAAGGCACCAGAGGTTTGGTTTCCTTCCTGTACAGTGGCTGCCAGCGGCCTACTACATATGTAATCGGTCGGTCCCGAGCGATGAAAGTGAAAATGTTGATTAATCGTGCGAGCCGCCGGACGGCGGTTTCGCCCGACCGTACGGGCGGCCGACCCTTTTCGGTCCAGAACGGCCACGAGCTTGGCCACTTTGGGAGTGGCATAAGTTGGCGGCAAATTTAATGAGAGTGGAAGCATTAAAAGCATAACGAGGCGCACCTGCGATGCGGCGTGGCACGGAGCCAACGTTATGAGTACGTTAGGCACAGCGGGATTGGTGATTGGTCAAAAGTAAGGATACATTCTGCGTTCTGTCAAGGTGCTTATATTTTTTCTACGATTAAAAATGTTGATATACTTAAAGGAACAAAAGTTAGCTCAAGAAATAACATTTTCGGTAAAACAACCGTAGCCTATTGTAGTGACCTATTTGCTAGCTATAATTAAACTCGTAAATTTTGAGCATAAATATTTTGGCCAACCATCTGCCGACCACACCAACTACAATGCGCCGGAAAACGGGGCCACATAGTGTGTCGCGATCCCCTTTCACAGCTTCCCTTCACGGGGATCTCACTGAAGGCTGAATGGGTCGCCGCGGAAGGTGTTGAATATTTGCCCACCAGTTGGACCCATTGCAAAGTACATTGCGACCGACGTTGATTGCAGTTTAAGTTACTACTGTGGGCCGGTGGGCTTTTCGGCGGCGGTCCTCTGGAACGACGATTAATCAAATAACCGAAATGTGACGATCATTGTCGGTCGATTGAGTTGTAGCCACGCGGGGAGGCCCTCTCTCTCTCTCTTTAGTGCTCCCTCGTGGTTTACATCAATTTGGCAGTTCCACCACACCCGATGGCCCACCTTAATTACTTTCTCACCTTCCGGCCCCCCCCAGGAACGGCCGGTAATCGCTGGTGGGCTCTGGCGGTCGGTGGTAATGTTGTTCCTCAAGAAAACACTTTCACCGTCGGGAACGAACCGGGCTGCGGGATGACGGGATGCTGCTTGACAAACTGGATTAATGATGGTGCTTTGTTATGCGCTGAGCATGAGTGATTCGTTCGGTTTTTGTACCGTGGTTCGGGCCGGGTCAGGTCTATGATGTCTATCAAGCACTCGAGTGCGCCGAGTTCACGAAAGGACTCCCACTAGGAAGACAGGTTTTTTCGGGTGTACCGCAACTGGGCTCCGTTGCATAACAGCCCCCGACAGCTACTGCCGGAGGGCTGACGGACAGATTTTACGATTGCGTTTTCGGCTTGTATTTTTTGTCGTTAGGTTGGCGCCCCCCCACGAGGTTAAGTTCCTGACGTAAGAGTAGCGAAATTTTACAATGTTTCGGGCATCGTTAACCCCTTGGGGGTACTTTTCGTGTACGTTGCCATCTAATTTATTGCACCGGCCGTACTGAGGATAGCCCCCCCTCTGAGGCTGCTGGACCATGGGAAGAAAAGGTCAAAAGTAATGTTGGTCGGCCGGGATGGAAGATGCCCTGTGGCCCGTTGATGGGTTGCTATTATCTGCAAATCGTTAACCATCGCGATGGTTTAATGGGGTTTAAACACCTCCCGGCAGCCGGCTCGATCGATCCATCTTCGTTACGAGAAGAAGGCCGGACATGTAACATCTGGGGAGCACCATCTAGCGCTAGGCGTAGATAAGGCGACCATATGGGACATCCCGGACATCCGGAGTGTAGCAAGTTTTGCGTTAACTACACCATCGGCGTGCATCCTTCTCGTTGTAGGAACCGGAACTACATTTACAGTTACAACGTATCGTCCCGGTCCCGGGCCCAGTCAAGGGATCTTGTTGGCTGATTGGGTTATTTTTAGCCAAAATCCCCGAAGGCTGATCCCCCAGGACATCGGGGTCCTCCGGGGGAGTTAGAGAGAGGGGTACAATCGAGCCGTCCCGTTGGCAAGATTGCACTGCGCTTCCCATCGGGTGACCCGTCACACAGACGGCTGCTTGTTGGTATGCATAAATCTTGGCCCGGGCAAAGGATTACTGGCCCCGTTGTTGCTTCTGCTCCAGTTACTGAGCGCCCCCGGGAGGCGTTACTGTTCCGCTGTACTCACACATGAAGCTCCATAAATATTGATCATTGAACCGGGGTCCTGGGAGACCTTGGGAACCATCAACCCTAACGGGGTGCTCCGCAACGGATGTGCCTCTTGATGGAAATTCTTCGGAACAATAAAACGTAATAATCACCCGGTGGCCGCGCACGTCTATAGAGCTTGTTATTGACCGGGTACGGATCCGTCAGTGTTGCGGAAAAAACCTGAAGGCTTATCTCACCAACCTAGCACCTTAAAGCGTTCGTGTTTTAAAGTGAACCACAAAAACGGGTCCAACTTCGCCGACACGCAGAGTAATTTTACAACTTCTTCTACGACTCTCAGCACGACCGTTGAGTGCGAAAAAGGACGATCTGCTTCTACCCGGCTTCAACCCGGCACTCCGCGGGATGCTTTCGGATGCAATTAATATTATACCGCAACGGCATCGCCATCGTTCGTTCGTGCCCGCCGCAGATAATCACGTTTCCGTTCGCGAGCGTCCCGGCGGTGCAAGTTTATGGGTGCGCGCATCGGCTTCCAGGGTTGCACCACGCGCGAGGAAAGATATTCATTTTCCGAGCACCGCAAGAATTTATTCCTTGCGGCCAGGATGAGATTTGCTGCTGCATCGTCATCGCCGTCATTGGTGCTGGGGGATGAACCGACGTTTGCCGTCGGTTGAGGCAATTAGCGTGAGGATGGTTGTGAATATTTCACAAGATTTTGCTGATCCCACCGTTTCCGGATTCTTTTGATCGAAGCGATTTTTTTTGGCCATCCGCGCCCGTGTAGTGTTTGCTAATTTATGAATGAGATTTATCGTGGCCAGTAGTGGTTCGCTGGTCCATTTTCTGCATCACCAAAAAGCGTCTGCCAATCATGATCCAATTACTTGAATGGTGGGGTTTTAAACTGCGGTGTTTATTTACCACTTTTTCATGGAACACTCGTTAACTGCCGGCTAAAAGTGCTCATGGGCGAGGACTTGCTGCCATCAACTGCCCTATTCGACTAATATTGTTGAACATTTGATAATTCTAACCTTACGGTTCACAAACTTATCACTGAATTAAAGGTTAATCAGTTCGACACATTCGGAGTTTGGTTACGGTGCAGACAGACACTCATTTATTTCACGTTCACCAACAGCCAGCCGACAGATCACCGGCACCGAAACCATTAATAACGCCACCGTCCCCGTATCTGGTACCCCACAGAAACGAGCTTCATTTTTCATGCCCAACCAAAGAACGATTGGAACCAACTTCCAAGAAGCACACAACGCCCGCCAACAATTACGGATGTCATTTAAATAAGCGCTCCAGAACAGGCGCCCCGAGCACCGGCAAAAGTTTCGACCCCAAGAGCTCATTTTGAGCCCAACCTGGCCAACCTGGCCGCCGGCAACGCACTCTCGCGCAAACCGACCGACAACAATCAACCGACAAATTGGCACGAAAATTAGAAACTTAAACTCGATTAAAGCTGCTGATGGCATATACGTTGGGCCACGCTTACATGCCCGGCCACGAGGTTCCATCAAGCGCGCAACACCGAGAGGAAGTGACACCCGGCGGCATGACTCTTCCGCATGGCCGGGCCCAAGCTTTCTACTCCCTTCCGGTGCGCAGCAATGGCTCACTTCCATATGGGGAAGAAATTAATTGATAATTTTCACCTCGTTTCGAGGCGACGGAGTCCAACGCCTCTAACGGGGCGTTATCGCACGTTATCAAAAGACTATCTCTCTATGTGGGCCGCCCGTTAAGAGCCTGGCAAGCCTGGCATCGGTTGGAAATAGCCAGCCCGTTTGCTGGCTCCGTTTGACGGATAGCGGCGATGGCCCATTCGGTGGTACAATTTATTGCCTTCGGGTTCTATCTGTCGGCCGCATCAGCAATGGTTGACGCATTCGCATACGGCCATTAACGTGGAGCCTGTTGCGTGGCCGATGCTTGATGGCCCCACCGGCGATCCGGGACGGTGTGTGGGCGAAAACACTGACGAGAGTTGTTCGGCCAAATTAACGTAATTAATGCCCGGTAACTCTCTCTCTCTTTCTCAATCCTGTGGCCCAGAGCGAGGTTCCTCCTGATGTCTCGTTATCGAGCTTGGAAACGACTCACGAAAAGCTGACGAAAATCGCTCTCTGCTTGAGAAATGTTTATACCCAAATTAGCAAACCAGCGATGGAGATGAGTCAGAAAGGGGCGAAACAGAACCGAAACTGATGACGCAGCCAGACGGCTAAGTGGTTCTTCCCCAATCTGACATTATCTGTCCAGCAACACCAACGTAGGAGAGTTTTGCCCGAAAAGGAGCCACGGGATTGATTCATGACATGGCGGTACGGTTCTTCCGCCCCCGGAGACACCATTTGCATAATCTTCCTTATTTCGCGATCCGATCCCAGGTGTGTGCGCTTTTCATTAAACGAGGTTAATAACCTTGCGATCTTCCACCAGATCCACCGAGCGGCGCGTCACATCTCCGGGACTAATCTGACGACCGAGCAGCCGAGAGGTTCGTCCAAAAACCCACACAGCCAAACGTAGACAGCAAAGACGTCCAGTTTTGGACACCATTTATGACGCGGGCCACGGAACTTGTCCATGCCATTTTGGGTAGAGCGGAGTCGGTACAGGTTTTCGACTCCATTCGAGGCCGATGTATCTCTAGATCTCTAGGCATAGACTAAGCGCACGCAGCCAATACAACGTTGCCGAGGCGTTTACCGTTTTACCGACCGAAGCTGTCGACTTTTTGTGATTGACTCTCAATCCACGTAGGGCCACCGCCGCAGGGCCACAATACTCGGCGCCACGCATGAATGGCCGAAAGAAGGCAACCGCGCGAAGAAAGCACGATTAATTCGGTTGCGTAATTGCGTGGTTTGCACCCGGTTTTCGGAAGGTTTTCTGAAACTCAGCGTGATGATGGAATTGGAACGCTGATGGCACGTGCCCGAGTTTGGGAGCGATTTCCTAAGGACCGATGGTTCTCATCGTAAGGAACGTACCGAGATTTGAACAATAAATTTCTAAACCACACATTAGACGGTCAGTTGGCGTGAGGGCTGATTTCGTATCAAGCTCCGGTCCCATCTGATCGGTTTCGTGCTTAATGCTTAATTGAACGTGAAGCTGTTGAATTGAGTCATTTTCGCCGTGCCGCCAAGTGCGCAATAAACAATGCCGAAAATGCCACCATTACACACCATTGCTTTAATCTGCCGGAGCTGCCAACGATCTGCAATTTCCTGGCCAGCATGCGATTGCGATCAAATGAGTTGCAAGCCCCCAATCTGCAAGCGATAACGACCAATACCGGCTAATGGCCATTAGTGTATGCAAAACTAGCTATGACCGCCATCTGCATTTCATATTGAGACACCATTTTTTTGGCATGTTGCCCATCTTCTCGATTTTATGGACCGTAAACACCCGATGAATGAGTTCGATCTTTTCACTGCACATTTTAATTGGCCCCCTTTTTGGCGGACTGATTGATGAGTAAAAGTCGGTTGAAAAATCCAATCAAACATCGTGTGGCCTCCATCGTTAGAGGCCGGAGAGCGAAGAGTCTTACTCCTTTGGCCACTTTGTTGGTAACGCTTTCCTTTCCGTTCGCAACGGTTCCATTTCAAGCAGCAACCGTGCCCTTTTATTACTCTCACAAATCATTGTGGCTCGGCCTGGCAAAGTATATCATTTTAATTAATTTCACTTCCCAGAAAACGGACCAAGTTTCGGGCAGCGGTTTCAGGGTCGATCGGCCGGGATTCGTATGGTCCGAAAGATAGTCCTCCAACCGAGTGAGCACACTGACCTCGAAGGTGACGCTGCGCGGGTGTTTTCACCGCCACCGCTGGGCGTTTCAAGTTTACCGCCAACGCCGTCGCGAGTCACGGGCGCGCACGAAGCATTCCAAGCACGGCGCGGCGAAGGTTACCATGGCTAGCGCGCCCCATCAATTTCCATAAATAATACACATTCGTGGCCCACTCACCGAGCGCACCGAGTTCCACCTTGGAAAACACACACGCGCACGTGGATCGATGGCAAACCGCACGAGTCCTGGCGGAAGCCGGAAGGGCCGAAAAACGAATGAAAAAGCATTTCCTAAACGCCCATTCTCGCGGTCGGCCTGGTCCACTGCTTCTGGTCAATACTTGCGGATGTTTTCCCCTCGAGAGCACCACAATCGTATCGATCATCCGTAAACGGGCCTGACCTGGACCGGCCCGGGGATTTCTTTCCTTCTTTCCCGATACAGGCTCCGGATTCGGTTGGTGGTGATATAAATCGGAATCAATTTGCTTCCAATTGTTGGTCCACGGGGGACCTGTCCAGCATGGCAAAACATTGGGGCAATCCCAAAGTTCCAGTTCCGGAATGTTCATAATATTACTACCTCATACAAATATCATTCAATGTTGTTCTATTGCTTGAGATATTTAAGTTTGTTTGATTAAATTATGCAATAATGGCTGATAAAATATGCGGACACAGATAGCTTAAAAACGCCCTTCCGCAAAAAGGATTCAACAAAAGTGGCATTGCTTTTCGATTGTCCCAATACGCACGCGGACGAGCGTGCGGACGAGGACGAGCGGCCACCGGATTTGTTGGACGATGGTTGGTAAATGTTAGATGTGCGATTGGTTTGCACATTTCATTAAAAATGCTTATCGACCGTCCCGCCGACCGGCACGGCGGCTTCGAACGGCACCACGGACGATAAATCAATAATTAATATCAATGCTATCCAACGCGCGCGGATTGTGGCTCCTGGAAATATATGCTGTCGGCCGCGAACAAAGCCATGCCTATCAAAAATGCCAATTTATGGACTAATTTTGTTCCGAGCGAAACAAATCAAAAAGAGGTGAATCCGTAGCGTGTCTCACGAATACCCCGATAGAAACTCAAACTCTCACAGTAAAATATGGATATTTGAAATGCACAAACACGCACCAAATGGCATCCGAATTGGAATTTTACAATAAATTATCAATATTGTTCACACAACGAACTCACTGCATTTTTGGGTGCTTCTGCCGGAAGCGAGCACTCGGGCTGTCGGAAAACTTTTCGATCCAGAAATCAATAATGAATCGTTAAATTGAAAACAACGCATCAGGTTCCGGTTTACAATTGTTTCGGTTCGCTTGTCCGCATCTTTCGGCACAAAAGTTGCCCCCCTCGGGTGGGCAGCAACAGGCTAACGGCTGAGTTGATAGAGTAAGTGATGCTTTTTTTCTCCAACATCCAGCCGGTGTTCGAGTGAAGTTCGAGTCTCCCACCGCTGGGCCGGTGCAAGTGCAACCTTCAAAGGCCGCCAAGTGGAGGTCCACCGAGTGGGCGATGTAAATTAATGCCACTGGGAGTTGCCACAACTTCGACGCTTCCACCGATAATCCGGCACCGGGGTTTTCCGATAGCGGTTGGAAAGTTCTACGTAATCGATTGTGGCTGTAATTCGATTCGCCGTAAACGATCGTCGGTGCTTCCGTTTTCGACAGCCCTCGCGGGGTTAATTGAGGTCCCCATCGTGCGGGAATCGCAATCGGCCAATCGTGGTCTGAAAATTTAAGAACAATTTGAGTGCGCTCCATTTGTGGAGCTTTCAAACTTTCCACCCGCCAGCTGAGCGGTGGTGCCCGATTTTTTACTACACTTTCCGGACCACTTACGACCAGGGGGTGGGCTATCGATTGCGCTCCTAATTGTGGCCGCCGCCGCCGCCATCGAGAGTGTCCTAGCTGGCCGAGCAGATGATGCCAGTGACGATGATGCGCACGCAAATTGCCCACGAATACATGCCAAGTGGCCATTTGTGGTGCCTGCAGTACGAGCCCCCCATTTTTCCGTGGAAGGGGGATCGTGCCCCTGCCCGCTCTTCTGTGCGGCCATCGGACACGAGCCATCAATTACGGGAGCCACGCGACCCGACCCTGGACTCGCGGCTGATGGAGCGAAATCGATCGGATCTAATTTCGAAATTGCTGGGCCGAGCTGAGCCAGGTCTTTTGGTCGATGACCGCCCATTACGGACTCGATCAAGTGCATGCTTTCGGGCACTACTCTCTACTACTCTTTTCCCTCATCTACGCTGACTGGGCGGTGGAAGGATAAACAAATCAAGTGGCCCGCACGGGCCAGCCATCCCCGGTTTGGAGGTTGTCCGTGTCCGAAAATGGCTTGGCAATGGTTTCTTTTGGAAATCGGACCGTCTGGGGCGTCAAAAGAGCAACACGGCACGGCGGATCGATAGCACCAGCAATGCGCCTTAGGCTGGCGGTTCTTTTTACGGCCACGCCGCTGACCTTCACTCATTAGCCAGCGGCTTTGCGGATGGCGCAACTAACGATCGGTGTCGGTGTTGCACAATCGTAGACGTGCGCTTTATCACCGAACACCGAAACTATGTTCTCGTCCTAAAACCACGGATCAATATCGGTGGGCGGCCAGTGACTGAGCTGCTGACGGAAAGTATGCCAAAAAGCATCACCTACCCACGCCGTAAGCGTATGATCATCTTTTTGAGGTGCCAAAGAAGAAAAGCACACAGACGGGCTACATGCCATAACCTGTTTCCCGGGAGAGCTGGCCACAGAAAGGGACACCCACACGCCAGCAGCGAATCCAACATTGTTTGCGCCACCATTTGCGTAGCCGCAAAGAACTGGCTCCCCGGTTCGGTGCCCAAATTCGGTATCGACTGGAAAGCGGACCACGCTGCAGGAACCGCAACCAAATAACGCACCCAAGCACCGCCGGCGGTTCAATACAAAGGGTCATGTGTCATGTGTCTCAGGCCAGCGTGACCACCATTTTACGAACGCCGGATGCCCGTCGAGAAGAAGGAATTCGCGTGGGACGCGTTGATCGACGAAACAAGATCATTAGCACACGGCGGCGGTGGCGTGGGGCAACCACGTGGCAACGTGGTCCGCACTCGGATCCGGTGAGCGGACTTCGGTTGGCTCCGTTTCGGCTCCGTTTCGTTCGTCGCAGAAATACTTCTTTCGGCGTAAACTTTGATTACTTTGCGAATTAAGTTTCGATTAATACCGAGAAACCGTTCGCGGTCTGATGATTTGAAAAACTTTTCTCTCATTCTGTCTATTGGCTAGGTTGAACCGAAAATGATGTCATGGTTTCGGTTCTTCTTCCGGTCACGAAAGCTACCAGGTTTCCGATTGTTTCAAACATCACATTAATTTTATAACTATATCTAATCACTCCCACGATACTTTAAATGGTGAAACAGCATTGAGGTCCGTGAGCTGATAAAAAGCAACACAAACCCCACACTAACTGATTAAACCAAGTTTAAATCGATCAAAAAACGATCAGCACTTTCTGCCCGACCCAACTCTGTTTCGACAGCGACAGTGACGACTGTTGGCCATTTTGAGTTCACCAACCTGTTTGCTGACATTGGCTGGAAAGACAAGAACCTTGTGGCACGTCGCAAACAATACAAACACCCCCACACGCACACACCGGCGGTGGACTCGGAGTGGGTGGCCAACCGAGCCGGAGCATGGATGATTATTTGATCGCTGTTTTTCTGTCTTTCAAATCGATTACCCGAATTACCCAGTAGCCCGGGCGTTGGGTGGCGTGACGCTGTAACTCAATATTGATTGCCGAGTCCCCGGAAACCGGACTCCGCACGGAAGTCGCTTATTTTGCCATCCGTTCCTTTATGTTGTGCTTCGAGCGGTTCGCCATTCCGGTTGTGCTCCCTGGTGGGATCCCTTGGCAGGGATGGACCTCAACTCCCAGGACCACCTGTGGGAGTCGCCGTGGGAACCCGGTGATGGCTCAACACTGATCGATGCAATTTTCTTTCCCCTCCAACCGGCGGTGTTTAAACGGTCCGAGCGACTCCCAGGGAACAGCTGTGGAACCGAATTCTTCCGAGGTACCGGGCGAGTTTGGTCGAAATTGATGATTTCCATTTCACCCGCGCACGCACCACAAGCGTGGCTTTCGACATTAATCACCTTCGCCGGGGCTCGGTGGCTCGTTAGCAGCAGCGGCAGCACACGTCAGTAAGCAAGCTCCCGCGGAGCGATGGAAAATGATTGATGAAAGCAACGCCGGTATCGTGCCCTGTCATCGAAAGGCCTAAACATGCTACTGCCAGAGAATTAGATTAGTCGCTGTGCGCTACGCCGTGCGAAACGGAAATGAATGGCTATTTTAACGAAGGTCCTGCGAAGATATTACTGCCGCTGACAACTGGCAAATGTCTATTGTTTCACCAGTTGGTTTGTAAATTGTACAGAAACCACCTCACTCTTTGCGTCATAATTTATCCGTGGGTTGTGGAACTGCTCTAGTTGTTCTCGAGGCGTTCCTGAAGGAGTCCTTGATGGCTGTGCGACAACAAAGATTTCCCATTCAAACGACAACACCCAAAGCTGCCACACCCGGCATCGTACAATCAAAACACCGATTAGCATACATAGGTGATCAGCTTAATCTTATTTCCATAATCAATTTCCGTGACGATAGGGCGTAGGGAAGCTAATACATTGTCGTGCCTTTAATCGCGTGTCGACCGAACGTTACAGTCACTCACAGTTTCTTTGGTATTTGGTGAAAAACAGAAACACTTGCTCTAGTGTCGTTTGCCCGAGGGCGTAATCCTCGATACCCAGCCGGTCCTTTGCCGACTCCATCAGCCCAAACATAGCTGACCACCGCTGGTCCGTCCGGGCTATGTGGAAAGTCAACGAGTCCTGATACTCTTCCCTGGTGGGCAGAACGAAAAATACGTGTCATAATCGGTGATGTAGAGGGTCCCACTTGAGGCTACTTACTTGAGATCGACTCCCGAAAATTGGCTCGTCACAAACGCCTTTACCGCGTTGATCGCTTCCGGTTGGTCGCGCTTCGTTTTCACTGTCAGCAGGAAGGCTTCGGAGAACTTGTTCTTCAAGTGTTGTGTCGAGCCGAGACACTTGAACTCGCCGTTCACCATGATGGCGAGCCGGGTGCAGAGAGCTTCGCACTCCTCCATGCTGTGCGACGTCAGGACGATCGATTTGCCCGAGTTGCGGATCTTGCAGATCACGTTCCAAAACTGTCGCTTCGCTCCCGGATCCATCCCGGTCGTCGGTTCATCCAGGTATACCACCGCCGGGTTACCCATCAGGGCCAGAGCGGTGCTGAGCTTCCGCTTGTTGCCCCCGCTGTACGCCTTGGTCCGCTTATCCAGGTGCTTCACAAAGTTTAGCTCCTCGGCAAGTGTTAGCGACACTCCGTTGATCTCCGCCCGATTGACACCGCGCATCAGGGCGAAGATGTGCAACGTTTCTCGACCCGTCAGCTCCTCGAGCAGTGCATCGAACTGCGGACAGTAGCCGATGTGCTGATGCACTCGGTTCATGTCGGTGCGTAGATTAATCCCGTTCACCCAGGCGTCACCCGAAGTGATGTTCTCATCACCCGTCATCATCTTAAACGTCGACGTCTTGCCGGCGCCATTAATGCCGAGCAGTCCGAAGCACTCCGAGTGCCGTACGCCCACCGAAAGCTTGTTGACTGCTACAAACTTGCCGTAGTTTTTCGACAGCTCCTTCAGCACCAGATTGTACGAGGCGAGTTCAGCCGCATCGCACTTCTCGATGCGCTGCTTCTCCTCGAGCACATCCGAATCCACCTCGTTCGACGGGTCATCGGTCCGGCTGGTCGGTCCGCTTCGCGAGAAGATCTTCTTCAGCAGCCGATAGTCCACGATCATGATCAGCGCAAAGCAGGCCAGCCCGATGCCGGTGAAAAACAGCAAACTCCGGTTGATGCCGGTGGTTGTGTCGAACGAGAAGGCAGTCGTACCGCAGCACTCCGGAACAAGCAGGCACTTGAGCTCCTCGGTGCAGATCGTGATCTGCTCGCAGGCACGCTCGCACAGTGCCTCCCGGCTTCCGACCTGGTTCAGTGCGTTCATACTCTGCGTCAGGACGAAGCTCGGGAAGAACATAAAGATCCACTCGAGCACGTCCGCCACATTGTCCAGGTCGATATCCTCGAAGCGGAGCAACGAAACGGCCGTGAAGAAGATCGTGCCGGACAGCACGTTGAGGAGCATCATTTTAACGAAACCCGTCGCCGGCACGTGGAAAAGGTACGCAAACAGGTACGTCACCGGTAGGCTGGCGAAGGCGTAGAATAGCAGCACCAGAAACACTCGGCCGAGCTGGTCGAACGTGGACCAACCGTCCTGCTGGATGATGGCAAGCGTGATGATGTAGAACACCGACGATACCACAAACACCAGATAGTCCCACAGGAACGAGATGGTCCAGAAGAGGGCCACATTCACTCCGCTCACGAACTGCAGCAACTTGGCCCGGGTCGTGCGCTCCTTGATGTAGAACAGGATGAACAGCGCAGACACGAAGGCCATCGCAAAGCCGGTGTTGAACGCCATCTGGAAGCCAGCATTGGCTCCCGTTTCGAGGCGCCTTAGCTGAGTGTCCAACCGGTACGGTAACGGCTTGTTGCTGACGCGAAGCTCACACGTCGGACACACGGACTGGAGCAGTGCATTGTAGATCAAGCTGACGGACAGTGGGGCACTGTGGTAGGCCTTATTGTTGAACCAAGCGGTACACTCAGCGGACCCGAGGGTCGCTCCGACCCAGTACCGTGTGTTGAAAGAGGGAATGTCCTGCGAAGTCTACCGAAACACATTGCTGTTAGATCGCGAGAGCCAAGACAGCTAACGCAGTTTACCTACCATTTCCAGAATATGCGAAATCATGTCACTATCGATCACGTCGAGCTGATGGGTCGCAGGTTTACCACGAAATAGCTCTCGGTATCGATCACCAGCGGCCTCCGAACCGGACCCGACTTCTAGCACCGTGAGCGAAGTGGTATAACGATCAAAGTTGATGGTCAACTCTGGCAGATCGCGGCCGGTGTTGCCATTCAGGAAGATCAGGTACGACATCAGCACAAACAGCACGGGGATTAAAAATTGCAGCGAAAGCGTAATCCAACTACGGACGGTGGTGAGCAGTTTTTTGTAGAACTGGGCATAGATTTGGTAGAACAAGCGCGTCGAGCCAGTATGCAGGCGAAGCCCTTCCAGCGAGTCTGAAAAGAAGAAAAAGCCATCGGAAGATCATAATCAACTGCCCGGTTGCGGTTACAACTTTCGAGGTTCCGTACAACTGTCACTTTCGCTGATGTCAACGTATCCGTTCGTTTTCGTTTCCGTAGAGGACTCTTCCGTTTGGTGGGAATCACTTCCAGCACTGCAAAGAGAACAGCCACGATCATACGTCGATCACACATGTTCCGTCTAATTCCGTACCGTAAAAACACTTCCTCCATCGTGGTGAGCGAAATGCCATAACTGGACACTCCGCAAGCGGTCATCTGCTCCTCGAGTTGCTCCAGCATCTGCTGGAACACCGGAAGGTACTCCTCGCGCAACACGAACGACAACTCCGTCCCGATGTCCGTCTCGATTCGTACGTCCCCGATAAACTTCCTCAACAGCGACAGGAGGCGCTGCTTATCGCAGTGAGGTTCCTTTACGCAAATCAACCGATAGCCAGCGCCGAGCGTTTTCTTCAGGAAAAACGGTGAACCGATCGCGCGCAACTTGCCCTCGGCCATGATGGCAATCCGATCGCCCAGCACATCCGCTTCGTCCATGAAGTGCGTCGATAGGATCACACTACGGCCTACCTTTTCCCGTTGGATCAAATCCCACAGGGCACGCCGTGCCGACGGGTCCATCCCGGACGTGGGCTCATCGAGCAGCACCACCTTTGAGCCTCCACACAGGGCAATACCGACGCCCAGCTTACGCTTCATTCCCCCCGAGAGGGTATGTGATTGAGCGTTTCGCTTGTCGGTCAACTCCAGCAGGTTCACGTACTTGTCGATCTCGCTGGCCGTCTTGTTCCTCGGGACGCCCTTGAGTTGCGCGAAGAACTTCAAATGTTCCGCCACGGTTAGCTCGTTGAACAGCACGTTATGCTGCGGACAGAGGCCAAGCGAGAAGCGCACTCCTTCGATGTCCTTCCGAATGTCGTACCCATTGACCAGTGCCGTTCCGGAACTCGGTGAAAACATGCCGGTCAGCATGGACATCGTGGTTGTCTTGCCAGCTCCATTGTGGCCGAGTAGAACCGTAATTTGTCCTTCGTACATGTTTAGATTCAGTCCCTCGACCGCTACCTTTTTACCGTAGACCTTCCGCAGGTCCATGATGCGGACTCCGATCCGCTCGAGGGTCGGTTCCTGCTCAAAGTACGGTGACGGTTCCTGTTTCGAAACACCGACCACCGACGAGTCCTCGATGCGGTTTCGTTTCCAAAAGTCGCGCGTAAACAGAAAGTACCACGGTTTGGCCAGACCAAACTCGCCGGGCATCACCTGCTCGAAGTAGAGCGCAATGCCCAGGTACAGCAGGGCATCGACCAGGAACATCACCATCACGAGCCCCACGCTAAAATCATCGCCCATTGAGGGGGCCGAAAAAAGGTTGCTCCACTGTAGGCCCACCTGGGTCGCTTCGAGGCGAATGATGTTCATGATGCCGAACGACATGGCCGTATTGGAGAGCAAGCTGGAGGCGATCTTGGTGCCCATTTCCATCTCGTCGTAATTTTGTACGGTGACATTGAACGGGATCGCAAACACGAACCACAGCAGCCCCGCGATTCCGGCCGCAGTGTTGGCTACGAAGAAAAGTTTGGGGCATTAAATCACCGGAACAGTTTCGCAGGATAAATTCGAGTACCTTTGTTGAAGAAGACACTCATCATGAAGCAAAAGCAGATCGTCACCAGCACGAAGGCCAGAAAGAAGAACCACAGCACGCTCCAGTCGGCGTACTCGATCACGGACAGGTCGGTGTTTGGTGTTAGGTTGGCCTGTGTAATGGAGAGGTACAATTAACAGACGATCGGATGAGGACACGCCACCCCGTGTCTTACACTTAGCAGAAAGACGAGCAGCGAAATAGTGATCAGAAGCAGCACCAAACACCGCACGAACCATGCCGTCCAGTGGAGCCAATTCGGGAGACCCATGATCTTCATCGCTTCCTTCAGCTGCTTCTCCTTTTCGATCGTGATGAACTTGACCGTGTTGATGCAGGTGTAGAAGAACGAGATCAGAATGATCATCGGCAGCAGTCGTTCCAACGCCAGCAGCACCACATCGTCGTAGTACGGCGGGTACGGATAGCGCTGCAAAAGAGCAGGAGATTAGTGTCGTAATCTACTACGCCCTGCTGCGTGCCTTACCCTCAGGTTAACCTGCGGCAGTTGATAGCCCGTGCGTTGGCGGCGGATGAAGGTGCGTGCTATGGCCGCCTGTAGCGTAAGGAAACCTTCACGCAAATAGCTAGGACTACCACCGTCCGTTTGGTTCGGATTGCGGAGACCCTGCACGAAGGGCACCACCATGAAGTTTGTGCGCCAATTACCAAACGACCAGCTGGTCACGCGCAACTCGGACGGAAAACGCAACGCATAGTCGAGGCGCTCTGGAAGATCGGTTCTGTTCTGAATAGTGCAAAGAGATGGCCTACCAATTAGAGCTCTGACCTTAGTGGTCTGTAAGCAGCTCCATGCGTACCTGGTAGCTGTCGGGAAACTCGACACCGGCGATAAAGTTCTGCTGCATCAGCAGACTTTCCAGCTCGCGGGCATTGTCCACCGACACCAGCGTGATCGGCCGACTACTGAGGACCTCCTGTGTGAAGGCTTCACCGAGGAACTGCTCCAGGAACTCGTTCTTTGGTGAAAACGCAACACTGAACGTGACCGGTGGGAACGCTAAACGGGACATTCACGTGAATTGTTGAGGAATTGACGCCACCAAACACTTTAATACTTACTATTGAAATTGCTAATCGTGCCGATGCCCAACCGATCGAACACGGTCGGCTTGGCCACCTCTTCAGGGTCCACTAGACCTCGCACTATGATCAGTATGGCACAGCACAGCACCGGAATCAGGATTTCGAACAGCGTCTGGATGTAGTGGCGCTTCTGAATGATCCAGTTTTTCCACAGCAGCAGCACAAATTTACTCCACCGCGACGTGGACGCCATACTGTTTCCTGTTAGGATCGTACAACGAACTATTAGACGGGGTCCACAACTTTTCACTACGATCGGATGTCGTATCAGTGTGCCCGTTTGAACAATGGTAGACCACTCTCGCCCGTTATCGAAAACGTGTTAAGATAAATGCTTGATTGCTTTTCGATTAATTTTATCACACAGTGCACTGATAAGATAACCAACAGCAGATTACTCGCTGATAACACAACGGAATGATTCACTGAAACAATGGTTTGCAAAAATTGGACAAAAGCCCATCAGACTTTTGAAGGGACAGGGCCGCACTACGATGAGAATTATGTATGCACAGGGCTCACTAACACCACAGGTTGCGAATTCATGCGAAACGTCGTATGACCACTGTCACGGTCAGTGCACTGAATTGTTTAGCTTATTTTTTTGCTTTTCAACTTCATTTTCACGGGTCACCGAATACAGTTTTATGTGGCACAGGTACACTACGGTCCATTAAAAGCACTCAATGGAATGTCGTCCGTAGCGCTGAAATCTGGCGCCTCCATCAACTGCATGACGCAATGTCGCAGTGTTCTCCTCGCCCAGGTCTCATCTCGAACTCGAACGGAATTATAGGCACTTGACCCACCTGTTGCCTGCGAGCTTCTAACCTAAAGGGACACTTGAACACTTCTGGCTTACGACTACGATCTTTGTTGGCTTTAGCCAGTGCCCTAGAGTCCGCCTCTGTGGACCGGAACAGACATTCCGCGACCCTCACAGAAGTTCTCGTGACCGGTTGTGCCGCGCGCTCTTGATGAACTGATACAGTGAGCAATTGCAGCGTCACAAAAACACTCCACGAACCGTATCTTTATCAACACCATGCACACTACCGAGCGTGCGACTACTCTGCGCCTAACCTCCGCCATCGGTATTAGTACAGTGGTCGTTGCGCGACATTACTAAGCATTTTTTTTGCTCCAACGTACGTCACGCACAACGCCAACGCCATGTATTCGTGTTGGTTCCATGGTTTCGGTCGTTCCGCCGCACGCTAGATGCTGAGCTCCGGACGTCATTATTGTAGCGGACGATCGAACCAGTCACAGGCTTGCCATGGCCACCCTTCCGTAGAGTGACCCTGGGACGAATCGATTTTCTTTTCGAAAATCGATTGGAGGAAAAACAACAAACTGAACGAACTAGTAAGACACTTCATTCGTTCGGACCTCCGCAAAGTAATATTTTAATGCAAAGTACACCCCGCTACGCCGTCCCGGGTGTTTGTTGATTGGCCGACTCCGGCGCCTGTGAACGGCGCAATCTGCGCTCCCACGCCGGGCCGATATTATGTGGCGAGAAAAGTACGACCCCCAGACACGAGTTGGGCAGTCGTAACAAAGGCAGTTTACGGCCCCCGCCATAAATTTCTTATCACTTTGGTCCGCCCGTCGTTCTGAAGGATTCAACGTTCATTACCAGCAAGCTCGAAGCAGCAGTGGCTCGAACCTCGCGAACTGTTCACTACTCTTAATGGCATGAATTTGACATGAAACTGACGTTGGGATTCGTATTTTACTCGTTTCAGGTAAGCCAAACTCAACCACGCGCCCGACCAACCGACCGGTAAATCGAAACGAGGAAGGCAAAATTTTGGAAACTAGACACGAAAGTTTGTACTGTGACGGAGACCGCGCAGCATACTGAGACGGGCACGGTTTTCGTACGGCTCAAAAGCTCTGACGTTGATCTAGTTACCGTGTAAGACATGCTCCGATCTGAACCATAACTTACAAACCTAAAGAAATTTATTCACATTACATTCCTCATACTTTATTTTAATTATTAAAACAAGCAGAACTCGACTCGATCAAGTAGAATATGGATTCAGCACCAGGGGTCCTCAATCAGCTTTTCTAGAAACTTATTGCTAATCTGCACGGTCGAAAGCCATTGGGTTTGGCATTGAGATGTCCATTTAAAATGGATTGACCGAGAACGTTCACTCGGTGGCACGTTGGTATTTGGTGAAAAACAGGAACACCTGCTCCAGTGACGTTTGGCCCAGTGCGTAATCGTCGATTTCGAGCATTTGCTTATGGCTTTCCATTAGTCCGAACATCTGGGACCACTTCAGGTCCGTCAACGGGATGTGGAAGCTGAGCGAGTCATCGTACTCCTCCCTGAAAGCGTAACGGAAAAAGAAACCACTTAATAATAGTCCCCATCCGACTACGACCGAGTTGGGTGGTAAAACTAGGGCACTCACTTCAACACAGCACCCAAAAACTGGCTCGAAACAAATTCCTTCACTCCGACGATCCGTTTTAACTGCTCTTCTGATGTACCTCGTGCAACCTTCACCGTCAACAGGAAGCCCTTCAAAAATTTGTTCTTCAAATGTTGCGTTGAGCCGAGGCATTTAAATTCGCCGTTCACCATGATGGCGAGCCGGGTACAGAGAGCTTCGCACTCCTCCATGCTGTGTGAAGTCAGGACGATTGACTTTCCGGTGTTGCGCACCTTGCAGATGACATCCCAGAACTGTCGCTTCGCTCCCGGA